>NC_059350.1:45437500-45672500 GCF_019703515.2 Myxocyprinus asiaticus | reverse complement strand
CAATCATTTTGCATGTTCTCATAGTAATGTAGTAGCAGCGAATTGAGACTTACTGCCAGTTTTAAGCCATGTTCTTCATAACATTTGTCAGTTGAGGGTGCTATTTTGCAGCTGTTGTTTTTAAACAACTGTTTCTGAACAATGTCGGTCTCAATAAAGCTCATCTGGTATCTTTGTAGTGCAGGGTTTTGGAGAGAGGGGGCATGGTTAATCCAGCGGCTCAGTCTCGTGGAAGTAGAACAGCTAAAATCGCTTACAGCACCTTTAACTATATGCCTAATATAAAGTGGGTCCCAAATGTTTAAAATATAGTGTGTACATCTATTAGTAAACACTGAAACTGAGGTAAGAAATATTAGTCCACACACGTAGAGCTATCAAAGTAGTTCACTTAGAATTGCTTATTAGCTGTGATCTAGATTTATCATAGTATTAAGATATTTAGCTTATTCTCAGTACCTTGCCAGAGGTTATAGGCGGATTTAGAGGAATGTTCCAAGTATAAGTTACACTATCAACCGAACTGTCATGCTGAAATGAACACAGAAAAAAACAAATGTGTTGATAGTTGCAATGGAAGTCTATGGGGAAACTGCTGAACGTTTGCCCCCATAGACGTCCATTGTAAGTCTGTAACTATCAAAGTTTGTTTTAATTGAACCTCTTTTGTTAGTGCATTTCTGGACACACTTTCCTATAGAATTTTAATATTTACTGAGTAAAGAAAAATGTTTATTAAAAATTACTTTCAAATTTAATAAAAAAAAATAAAAAAAAAGGGATCAATTAAGGGGCGAGGCTCTTATGAGATTCACGCGAGGAGTGTAAAAATTAAATTTACTTCATTTAATCAACTTTATGTGGTTCTAAAATCATATGACTTCCTTCTGTGGAACAAAAGGAGATGTTAGGCAGAATATTAGCCTCAGTCACCATTCACTTTCACTGAATGCAAAAAAAATGAAAGTAAATCCTAGACTAGTGAGCAAGATTAACATTCTGCCAAAAGGTGTGGTCACACATACCTTTGCATGGCAAAATTCTGCGAAGATGGCAGGGTGGGTGGAGAGTGCGTGTGAAATAAAAAGAAATAACTGCCAAGCAGCCTCTTTTTAATGCTGCATTTCATAATCTGGCAGAGTGAAGTTGAAAAGAAACTCATCGCTATAATGTTATCCTTGTCCATTGTGAATTTTCAGTATAGCTGTGTACGAAGCAACACCCACTCAGAGGTCACTGCCAAACTAAGCAACTTCCTATTGGCCAACGCAACGAAAGTTCGCCACAAAGTTCACCAAACTTGAACTCCACACAAAATCCACTAGGGGAAATTCTTCGCCACCGGAAGTCCATCACGCAAAATTCATGATCGTGCGGATTCCCACTGAGATGACTGTATTTCGCCCACGGAATTTCGCCGAACAAAGGTTTGTATAACTGCGTCTTAACATCTATGTTTGTGTTCTATGAAGAAAAAAAAATGTATACGGGAAAGGATAACGTCAGGGTGAGTAAATAATAGCAATTTTCATTTTTGGGTGAACTATCCCTTTAAAACTCAAGTATGGATTTTTAAACAGTAAGTGATATGGCAGCAAATATTTACATGAGAAAAAGCTGTTTGTTTGTGCATCAATGTGTCTATTGAAGATAAAGAAAGAGTGTTTGATACAGATAGGTTCTGACTGGGAGAGCACTTTTACACTTGACCTTGCATAGTGAGAGAAATTACCCACAGCAAGGGTTCAATTTCATCAAATGTGCTGGAAAAGTGTGTGTGTGTGTGTGTGTCTTTGTATCTGTTGGATTAAAGAGAAAGTGCTAAGACGGTGTATGTGGGGATGTAATTGTGCTTTCTGGAGGTAGTTAACAGGGAAATTGTTTGTGGGTGGGGGGCAGGAGAGTTTGTGTGGGCTGGCGTTTGCATGAGTGTGTGTGTGTGTCCTGGTAGCTAAATTGATTAACTCTTCTCATCTCCTCCAGATGCTAACTATCCAGCCCAATTTGAGCTGTAATGAAAATCATCATAGCCTGCCATGGAGGGTCAATAAGACAATAATGTACAATCTAATCACAAAACCATACTCGTCTCCTATCAATCTGACTCTGGCACATGCTGAGGCTTATTATGCAAATTGCCTCTATTCGTTAGTGAATAAGGTAATTGATTTAGTTGGCCCAGGCGTTCTGAATGAGTAGCTTAAAAGGAGTGATTCACGGAAGTCGAACGCAAGAATGCACAATAACACACAGAAATACATGGTTGTAAAGAAACTATAAGCATTTACATTGTAATATGAACTTTCATTTACATTATTCTACAGTATTCCGGAAAAACTTCACCTAAGAGCAACCGTTTCATTTCTAGGTTCTATGCACAAACAATTCAGAAAATGCCGACTTAATGGGTCTCTACGGGAACTTGTATTGCATTAACTTTTTTTTTTTTTATATTTTTCTTCATCTTCTGAACTTTTGATATCATTCTGATTTCTGTAATTTTATCTAACAGGACGGCATGTTTTAAAGTGAGACCAACCAATTACCAGAATACTTCAAAAACAAATATTAAAACCATTGCTAATTCTTGCTCAATTTTGTGCTATTGTTCTTCCACTAAAATTTGTGTCAATAACAGGATGGTAAATGAAATTTAGGACACAGGAAAAACCTGTCAAATCAGAATGTTTGTTTTTAAAATTTTTATTAGATAAATGGAAGAAATTGAGACACCTAGAATACTTTTTACCCTCTTTTTTTCTCCCCATTTTGTCATGCCCAATTCTTTCTAATTCCTCGTGGTGGAGCAGTTACTCATCTCGATCCGGGTGGTAGAGGACGAATCTCAGTTGCTTCCGCTTCCAAGACAGCCTGCACACTATCACACGGCTTGCTGTGCGCGTTACTAACCAGAGACTTAGCGCGTGTGGAGGCTCACCATGCGCCCCACCGAGAGCAAGAACCACCATATCGTGACCATGAGAAAGGTAACCCACGTGACTCTACTCTCCCTAGCAATCGGCCCAAATGGTTGTTTAGGAAGCCTGACTGGAGTCACTCAGCACATCCTGAATTCCAACTCGCAACTCCAGGGATGGTGCGCAAGTAATTGACTAATCGAGTACTCGTTCTGCACCAGCTAGTTGACTATTCACAACACTACTTGAATATCGCAAATTAATTTTCATTTGCGCATCTGCCTGCTGTGGGCAACACTGAATTATCCTGTAGTTTTCCTCTGGATCTCTCAACAAATCTCACAGTTACAATTCCACGAGTCCACTGAGGGGGCGCTGTTGAAATGTCTAGACGAGGTGTTGGATGAGAGAAGTAGACATGATGCCGTCTTAGTGTGCTTTCAAGCAAAGCCAAGTAATATTTTGATTCTTATTGAATTCTACTCCATTTTTATTCGGTTCTTGTTGGAGTCATGCATACCAACGGACAAGAATCTGTTTTAAGGGTGGAAAGGAAATGTGAAGCAGTACGAGAAAATTGGAAGCTTATCAGACCGGTGTGTGTTAAATAGCCGAACACGGACAGAGCGCATTTTATAAAAAGCCAACTTTCACCAGTTGTTTTTCTGAATAATATTTCTGAATAATAATGTAATCAATTACTCGTTTTTATGTGGGTTAAAGTACCCGACTACAAATTTACTCAAAAATGCTTATCCCTAGTAGTTACCCCTTTGCTCGCTGAGCTACCCAGGCCCCACTAATAATATTTCTTCATTAAATGTCAGTTTTTCATGTTAGAAGTTAGTAAAACAAGTAAATAAGCAAAATGAAAACCTCCACAAAAAACCAAAGTAGTGATAATATTTAAAATTCACCCCTACATTTAATGAATTGTGATATTGTGACAAAAGAAAACGAACTAATACGATAATATGATGGGTACATGAAAATCTATTGCATAACAGTAATGGCCCATATGTAATTTTTGTACAGTATAGCGACAACCTTCCATCTATTAGAGATACCTTTCTTTACAAGCATTAGGCCTGTATCAGGAAAACAAATAAAATTTGAAAAGGCAAGGTGGAGGAAACAACTAAACAGCTCCAACTTCTTACAAAAACAACTGGGAGGAAGTGACAGCAGTCTCATTACTTTGCAAAGCTGTAGACGACATCATAGTTCATAATTAGCCCAATCTCAATGCTCAGCTCATTAGTGAGATCTGATATTGTCAGAGTTTCGTTTGACTCAACTGCTCGAGTGACGAGCTGTGCAGCTCCGACACGCACCAGTTCCCATCGACCAATTACCGTCTGACAATTAGAGAGAGGAAGAGACCTAGAGATAGACGGAAAGACCATCAAAGAGATCAGCTAATGCTGGCCAGCGAAACTCAAGAAAAGACCCCATTAATGCCTTTGAAAGAACTGAATAGGATGAAAAGATATCTACATTAGAAGCCTTGTCAAATTATGATATTTTAAGCACAAAAACAGACATGAACCCACACCAGACGACATCTGAGCATTTGATATCTCGATCTGTTGGTTGCAGGGATATGTCACGATGGTCAATGAATTGACTAGCTGTCCAACAACAGTTTAGTGAGGTCCACAAGTTTATCTATTTTTTCCCTCTATACAGCATACAAGTAAAATGGCCCCCAAAAGTATCTAGACACTTTTCGATGCTTAAGTCACTCTTACCTTGCCATTTTTGCATCATCATTTCATCACATTAACCCTCTGGGGTCTGAGGGTGTTTTGGGCCCTGGAGAAGTTTTGACATGCCTTGACATTTGTGCTTTTTTCAGTTGCTTAAGAACATATTAATAGCTAAAGTCTGACAACACTGTATTTAGCACAAACTGGGCTACAATAATATGTGAACAACATGTATGTACATGTTTGTATTTTTGAGAAAATAACATTTTAACTTTTGAAAATAAGGCCATATAACATACTAAACATTTGTTCACAAGACTTTTGAGAACTGGATCTTGTAGCCTCGAGTTTTTGCTACAAAATTATGTGAAAACCATCCTGATCACTCATTCATACAAAACAATATAGTCATTTAACTTTTGTAAGACACTTTTAGTGTTAGAAAGGCCATATGCAAGGAGGCGTGGATGATCATGAATATTGATGTGATTCACACCTGAGGACCCCTCCCCTGAGAGAGAATGAATGTGAGGAGACTTAATGATTGCATGTAATGTTTGTAGCTTATTCAAACAAATTATTGTATTTTATACAAATTATATATTACAAAAGTAATCTGACCATACATTTACATAAAGACTTTACTGAAAAACTTTAGACCTACACTACTGTTTAAAAGTTTTAGATATGTAAGATTTTTTAAATGTTTTTAAAGGAAGTCTCTTCTGCTCACCAAGGCTGCATTTATTTGATCCAATATACAGCAAAAACAGTGATATTGTGAAATATTTTTACAATTTAAAATAACTATTACAGCACATTTTACACATTTACACCCGAACAGATATTTGCAAGCACAAGCTTCATTGATGATAATGAGGCAGCATAAACACTAGTTAAAATACAATCTAAACATTCATATTATTTTTATATCATATTACATATCATATTTATATCATACAGCATACAATTTAAATACCTGCTTTAGCCGAAACAACATTTAAATGTAACTAAAACTTGCCTATTAAATTTCAATACTCTGAATCCTGGCTGGCAAGTCTGAAAATAGTCCAACTAGTAAAATATGTATGTTTATATAAAATAGCATGTCAACTAATGTAAGTAAAGACTTACTCATCCGAAATTGTATCCTCGGCTGGATCAAGTCACTCTTCAAACGTTCATCGTTAGATTCCTGCTCTTCTTCTGAGGAAAATGTGAACTCTTCGTCACTATCCAGGAGCTTCCTCACCTGTGTAGCGTGCCATCTTCCAAACGCGCAGAAAAGTGAATGAACTTGATGCTTTTTAAGGAATTGTTGGGGGCGTTTACCATTTGCATTGATTGCCTCAGCACAGTACCCTATGAATAGCGCGCTCTGCTGGTGGGTGTGATCACGTTAGCGATAATTAGCTGAGCCAGGAGAAACTGTACATCACTTTGTTTCATACAGATTACATTGTAGGAGAATATTTGTTTTAAATTTGAATTGCTTGATTTAAAAGTAGACATTTTAAGCTTTCTTTAGACATATGTTTCATGTTTGTATGATAAGTATTCGCAGAGTTTCAGTTAATTTTTTGATGTGTTTCAGAAAGATGTTCGCGGAGACAGAGACGGCTGAAAGCGCACCCTGTTTATTTTCTTTATTTTACAAAAGCACAAGGTTTTGTTATTGTGAGTGTACACAAATAAAAGTAGACCCTTTATAGTTTCTAATGATGTCTTACACTTATCTGTATGCCCAAAAATAACGGAGTATTTTAAGTTGTTTCCGCTGTTATGAGGAAAAAATCCAGCAGGACGCGCCGGCGCGTCCGTCGACCCCAGAGGGTTAAAAGGGTCATGACATGAGGAACACATTTTCCTTGATCTTTTGACATACAAGTGGTCATTGTACTATAAAACATATTGCAACTATTAGAATTCAAAACTGCCCAACATGGTGAATAACGAATGTTCAACAATTAAATGGGCTAATTAACTAATTAACATCTTATTTGCACAAAATTATCAAAGTAAAAAATAACAAGGGCTCCAATACAGAGTGGCACAAAACTGATTGTGTGCATCCTGAATGCAGAATGAAGCACTTCAGTGCAATCGGAGTGCTTCAGGGCGATCCTTGCTGCGCATTCAAAAGCGCAGAGCTGCAAGATAATATTACAGGTACAAATCTAGTTCACGACATCAAGCAGTTTAAACCTTTTTTACTGCAACTATTTAGTAAAGCTGTTTTAGAATCAGCAAAAGACTTGAATCTCTTCACAGCAGAGGATTTAATGTCGGACAGTGATCATCTTGAAATGCATTGTTGATGCAGCACATTGCATAAAAAGATGAAACCTACAGCATTTAAGAGACGAAACTTCTTGCAGAGGGTTTTACCCTGCTGACTGTTATTCACTGTTCAGCACAGCAAGCTATCATCATGAAAAAATGCTCTCTAAGAAGCTGCATCTCTCAATTAATGTGAGAATTACATCTCCCATTAAAACAAACACCACTAAATACATTAAATGTTAGTAGTCGAACGCACTAATCGACTAGTTAATTGTTAGACGACTAGTCTATTAGTCGACCACCCTGGCACATCCCTAGTAGGTAGGTAGCTTGGTTGGTAGTTGGTGATCACATGCTCTGCAGTAGAGGCATCTCATAAGTGAATGTTCAATAGAGATTGTCCGTCTCAGTTCTTACACAGGATGTCAAATCTTACAAACCATGCAATGACAGCAAGGCTCGACTATATCAAATATTTCATCCAGAATTGCTACAGCTCATAACTACAATCAGGTCTGTGATATAAAAAAATAACTTTGAAGCTGCGGTGTAAAAGTTTTAGGCTTAGCTTCTGACAACTTTGGTAAATCAAATGAATGGTGCGACAAATGAAGTGACCCACGATTCATGATGAAAGTCAGTGGTCCATATCTGTGAATGCATGTGTGAGTCTGTGTGTATTTGTTACCTGCTATTGAGTGTGTAGTTCTGCTGTTTCAGGTTCAGTTCTCGCTGTTGAATCTGTATCACCTCCCTTGACAAATCCTCAGGTTTCCTACAACAAAAAAGTTTGAAACAAATATTGGTATAACACAGTTTTCCCAGTTTGCTGCTATTACCAGGAAAGACAGCCACTTTTCATGTATATGGTAAAAAAAACAGGACCTGAAACTCTTAAAAATAACAATAAATGGTCAGGTGCTTAACCCTCAGATAATGTTGACTGTCAACCTCAGGAGGTCAATGTTAATATTATATGAGCTGTTTTTATTACCATTTATTTTATGATGTTTGCAATATTTTTAAACCCTGTTACCAAAATGTGCCCACGTATAGTTGCGCAATTTTATTTTCAAGTTATAAACATTAAACAGTTTGGCACCATAGACTCACATAGAACACTATGGTCCTAATAAAGTTCCTGACGTGGTCTGCTGCTGTTGTAGCCTCGTCCGACTCAAGGTTTGACATGTTGTGCACTGTGAGATGCTTTTCTGCTCACTACAATTGTACAGAGTGGTTATCCGAGTTACCGTATCCTTTCTGTAAGCTCGAAACAGTCTGGTCATTCTCCGTTGACCTCTCTCATCAACAAGGCATTTCCGTCCGCAGAACTGCCACTCACTGGATGTTTTTTGTTTTTGGCACCATTCTGAGTAAACTCTAGAGACTGTTGTGCGTGAAAATTCCAGGAGATCAGCAGTTACAGAAATACTCAAATCAGCCTGTTTGGCACCAACAATCATGCCATGGTTTGAAATCACTGAGATCAAATTACCCCCCCCCCCAGTGAGTGTATGTTGGTTTACAATTCTTGGTGAACTTATATTTTTCCTTTTTCTTAAATTCCAATGTGTGTAAAAATTGAGAATATGGAAAGAAATTATTTACATTCAACTATGTGGGTGTCACAATTTTAAGAAATGTTAAAAAAATATATTTATGATAGAGGGAAAATTCAGTACACAGCAAAACATACCTACACAGAGACACAGACAAATAATATTTTTTGGTAATTACAACAAATATGAATATTATTAAGATTAAAATAGTTTTTACTACGATGAATTGGGGGATACAGACATTTGATATGTTTAAAACTACCTATTTTCATGCAAAGTTAGTTTTATGTTAGATAATTGCTAATTTTTAATTAATACCTAATCATTCTTACAACAAAAAACTTGGGACTATAATGCAAAAAAAAAAAAAGGTAGAGCCTGTTTCTAATGGACATGAAAATAACTTCTCAAGTCCAAAGCTTTAAAACTCTAACTTTTTTTTTTTTTTAATTACAAGTAAAATTGCTTCCCTGAAACTGCATTGCCCCGGTTTTCCTTTACTGCTTTGTTTTCAAAATGTTTCACATTTAAAACAGCTTTTTGCTAAAGTACGTTACTGACTTTCTAATTCATCAACCCCCCATGAGACATATTGTTCCATAGTGTTTGTTTAATAGTTATGTGAAGTATTGTTGTTATTAGTTTGTACTTAGAGTAAATAAGATTTCCAGTTACTCTTACAGTATGCTTATACTGCAAATTGATAGTTACCAACTTAAAGTGGTAAAAAAAAAAAAAAAAAAACAATCCTGTCTGCCTTGTTTGTTTGCTTAACAGCAAATTAGATTACACGAAATTATCCATTCAATAATTAGGCAAAACTTGTGTTAGCTTTGTAAGCACTTGATCAAAACTTTTCAATTCCCATTGGTCACAAAACTTGGTCGAAATCTGCTGTTACTCGAGCTCTTTTTATTTATTTTATGTTGTTATACTCAGCATTCTCATAAAAGCAGGTTTGCAGATAATTATGTAAATTTGGTTTATAATAGTTATTTTATGCTTGCTAGAAATGCTCAAGAGCAAGGAAACAAGGCAATATGTATTCAAAGTGCATAATATATTCACATTTTTATATACAACATAGCCAGCTAACTGACTGGGTCATGCTTCAAATGATCATAGGGCATGTTAAATTACATTTTCTGTCTTTGATTTGCATAATTAACGGAGCTGTCAGCATCAAACAAAAGGCTCATGAACTTAATCACACCCACAGACAGAAAGGCATTGAATTCATTTGCTCATATTTGACTTTTTTTTTTTTTTTTTTTGCATGATTAAAGTGCTATATCTTACAGCTGACACCTTTGTTCTGTATTCGAGACTAAAGCCAATTCTGGAGACAATTGGTTTAGCATTCAAACAAAAGGAAAATCGCCACGAAGGGGAACATAAAGGGAAGGAATCATAAGACAGACCATGATACAATTTTGAGTATGAATTCCTCTTTCCCTCTTCATTTTTCAGGAAGTTATCTCCCGTTTTCTTCACAGCGTGACGAAATGAGTCTACAGCGCAAAAAGGAAAGTTCCAACCGTTGCAATTTTCTTTGCTGAGACAAAACATTGAAAAGATATGACACCGGTTTCTTTTATTTGGAGAATGCCCCTGAGAGTTACATTGCTCACCCAAGTAAAACATGAGAGAGCAGAATGAAACTACCACCTGACATATTTATATTCCTGGTGAATGTGGTGGTTTGTAGGCCTGGGAAGCAGAGAGAGTGGAATGAGAAATGCTCAAAAATCAATCAGAATCCAGACTCGAATTTTTGCTCCAGTAAAGCGAGACGGGCACTTTGCGCTCATTCGGTGTGCCATTATTCTCTCAGAGCAGGCAGTGAAAAAGCATTAGGAAGAGTCTGATTATATGCAGTGTTTTAACTATGTGGACGTGTGCATAATCGGTAGAATCCTGCATTCAAACAACTTGCTCAAGGCCATATCACACAACTTCAAAAGACAGGAAGTGCATTCAAACAGGAACAAAGACCTTCGCTGACAAACAGGGATGGTGAAGAGAGAGAGGAGAAATTATCTAAGGACGAACAACGTAACCTATACAGAAATTAAGATTCTGGCCAGATATGAGGGTTATTGACTCTACGATGCAGCAACCAATTATGTGGCGTTTGAAGTTAATAATCATTACTGGGTAATTACCAAACACTTGCCAAGAAACATGGAAGGTTTGTTCTTTCACTTGTTCAAGCACATGCAAACAGAAAATAATCATTACGAGATAATTGGATGCATCTCAAGAGACGGGGCCTGGGAGCTTCATCCTTAAAATCTTGTAATCATTGGTAATTTTAAATTTCTGAGACATCATTTTGCTGAAAGCTTTTCCAGTCCATTCCATACTTACACAACATTACATGAGTCTGATTACCATCATAACCAGAGGTGGGTAGAGTAGCCCAAAACTTTACTTAAGTAAAAGTACTAACACCTTTGAAAAATAATTACTAAAGCAGAAGCAAAACTAATCATGTTAATAATAACTCAAGTAGGAGTAAGAAAGTATCCTTTTAAAAGAAAACTCAAGTAGCGAGTTACTAGATACTATTATTCTGATTATTATAAACACTTTGCGTGCATGGGTTATGTGACTACATTGGCAAGAAAAAGTATGTAAACCCTTTGGAATTGCCTGCATTTATGCATAAATTTGTCTTAAAATGGGGTTTGATCTTCATCTAAGTTACAATAATGAACATACACAATCTGTTTTAACTAATAACACACAAATTACTGTAATGTTCTTGTACATATTGAATACATCATTCAAACATTCACAGTGTAGGTTGGAAAATGTATGTGAACCCCTATGCTAATGATGTCAATAAAAGCTAATTAAAGTCAGGAGTTGGCAACCCTGGCATCCAATGAATGAAACTAGATTGGAGGTGTGGGTTAGAGCTACTTTGACTTGTAAAAAGCACTCAAACATTTTGAGTTTGCTATTCACAAAAAGCATCTGCTGATGTGGACCATGCCTCACAAAAAAAAAAAAGATCTCAGCAACCTATGATCAAGAATTGCTTTGCATAAAGCTGGAAAGGGTTACAAAGTTATCTCGAAGAGCTTAGATTTTCATCTGTCCACAATTAGACAAACTGTCTATAAATGGAGATGATTTAGTACTGTGGCTACTCTCCCTAGAAGCGCCCATCCAGCCAAGATGACTCAAAGGGCACACGGCAGAATGCTCAATGAGGTTAAAAAAAAAAAAAAAAAAAAAAAAAACACCAGAGTGACAGCTAAAGACTTGAAGGAATCATAGGAACTGGTTAACATTTCTGTTCATTGGAACTGGTTAGCCATAAGAAAGCCGTTCACACCAGACATCCTAAGAAATTGGCTGAGCTGAGGCAGTTTTTTTTTTTTTAAGGAAGAATGGTCCAAAATTCCTTATGAATGTTGTGCAGGTCTAAACGCTTGATTGAGGTTATTGCTGCCAAAGGAGGACTGACCAGTTTTTAAATACAAGGGTTCACTTTTTCCACAGCACTGTGAATGTTTAATGGGATGTGTTCATTAAAGACTATAATTGTTTGTGTTGTTAGCTTAAGCACATTGTGTTTGTCTATACTTGTGATTTTGATGAAGATGAGATCACATTTTATGACCAATTAATGCAGAAAACCAGCTAATTCCAAAGGATTCACATACTTTTTCTTGCCACTGTATGTCATCCTTTATACCCTCTGTTACAGTGATAGTTTAAAGATTAAAGTTATTTATTCACCCTCATGACCTAAAAATGTCTTTCTTCCATGGAACAAAATTATGTGACGCTAGACAGAATGTCAGCCTCAGTCACCATTCACTGTCATTGCACCATTTTTGTCTCATATTTTGAAAGTGGTGGTGACTGAGGCTGTCAGACCCTCACATCCTGCCTGAAAAAACATTTTGTTTTGGGTTCCAGAGAAAACAGAGTCAGACAGGTTTGGAACAACAAAACTGAGAATAAATTATGACAGAATATTAATTTATGGGTGAATTATCACTTTAACAATTCTAGACAGATTTGGTCAGGTCTGATAATTAAAAGAAACGTTCCTAGTAATTATGTTACAATGTCTCTATTATGTATACTGAATTATGAGCTGAAGCAAGATCATACATTGTCAACACCTACTGTCGCTATTTCCCAACGTCCTGCATGGATTCTTAGTTCAGTATGTTATGTGGCTTACAGTATATGCAGACACAATAATTTAGTTCATTAGTTTTGTACACATAAGATAAATTGCACCTAATCTCTGTGTTTAGAAGCCCGTTTAGGCTGGATTTATATGCACTAATGTATTGCAACACTACACTAATATAAGAAAATGTATATTTAAAATGAGGTCAGTAGAGCCTGTAGTTAAAGAATCATGCTGAAACTAACCATCACAATAACAAACAAGCATGGTGGCGTAGTGACTCGCCTCAATCCGGGTGGCAGAGGACGAATCTCAGTTGCCTCCGCGTCTGAGACCGTCAATCCGTGCATCTTATCATGTGGCTTGTTGAGCGCGTTATCGGAGTGCGTGTGGAGGCTTCACACTATTCTCCACGGCATTCACGTACAACTCACCACGCGCCCCAGCGAGAGCAAGAACCACATAATAGCGACCACGAGGAGGTTATCCCATGTGACTCTACCCACCCTACCAACCGGGCCAATTTGGTTGCTTAGGAGACCTGGCTGGAGTCACTCAGCACGGCCTGGATTTGAACTTGCGACTCCAGGGGTGGTAGTCAGCGTCAACACTCGCTGAGCTACCCAGGCCCCACGGAATTTTGTATGCTTAAATATCCACTTATTTTGATGTGCAATGAAGGCATCGCATAACTTACTTTTTCTTTTTCACTGTGTGGAGTGAAGAAAGTTTTTGATTGGTGTGCTTGCTGTTGCTGCCTTGCTAGATTCAAATGACAAAGTGTAGCTGTAAAGTTCCGGCATTGTAAAAGTCCAATTCAAAAATCTCTCAATAAATTATGTATTTATTAACCCTTTTTACATTATTGATTTTAATGTAGCATCAAGAACATCGCCCTTTGAAACGATGTAAAAACAAATTATTAGAAATTTGAGTAAAAAGTCAATAGTATCCACCTTTGAACCTACTCCAAACATTTTCCAAAAAGAGTTACTTAAGTAAATGTATTGGAGTAAATAATAACTTTATTTAAATGTAGCATGTCAATATCCATCTATGGTCGTGACTGCAGTTTATCTGAATTTTTAACTACAGAATTATTGTATCTTGACAATAAGTAGTAATTCAATTTAGTGTAGCGGTTCTCAACTGGTGGATTTCAACCCAAAAATGGGTCTCAAGTCTGTTTGGACTGGGTCACAGGTAGAAAGTTATTTCCCAAATCTATTCCGATTCACAAGCTCTTGATTTGATTCCGTTTCATATGCGTATATTTCAGTTATAATATCTTACATATGAAAGAAATTCTCTCTAAGCTAATGCTGTTAATTATACAGGGGGCCTTGTAACTAGGTATAGTACGGTACAGTAAAATATTAACTTAAATTTTTCATAATTTGTTACATTTTTTTATTTTTAAACGTACAAATCCATGTATTCCATCTATAAAAATTATGTCTTGAAATTGCATGTTATATTGCATATACTGTATACAGCATATTTTGTTACATGCTTGTTTACGTGCATAATTTGTACTATTTACAAGTATTTACATTGATTTGCAGAACATGTGCTGAAAACTGGTGTTGTCCTTTTAAGAATGCTGGCAGTTTAGTGAGTGTCTATGTGTTTTGATTGAGCACACATTAACAAGAGTAGAGTAGATTGGTTATTTACTGCATCCGTGCTATAAGTTATTAGAATTAAATGATTATTTTTTTGTTTTTGATCAACAACTTACTGTAAAGAACAGAAAGGGTATTAAAAGACACATTATTCAATGGCAAATGGATTGTGGATCTCGTCTTTGACACACATTACATGGAACGAATCAAACCAAACTTTTACTTTCAACATGCACTGAAAGGATCATCTCGGTGCTGAACTTATTCACCAATATACTACTCAATCACTGGTGATTGATATCTGAAAATTTACCAGCCAGTGACTAATCACACACATTTTCAGTCGCATAGTGCAAAATTTGGTCTCATATGCCAGTGATTTACAGGCATTGTAGAGGGTTGCCATAAAGTAAACGATTTATCTTGGGATTTTGGAATCGATATCAAGATGACAGAAATTAGGATAGCGATGCATTCGAAAAATCGATTACCCAGTCATGGTAAAATCAATGCTAAATGCAAATTAATAAAATCCCACTAAACATATGATCAGGTATAGTTAGAATAGCAAAATAAGGCAAATCAACTGTTTATAGGGAGGAGAAAACTATTATTTTTCTTGTTCCTTTTTTTTATGTCAAAAGCCATGCGTCCAATCAAACTTTTATTTAATCAAAAATATACTGCACGCAAATATACTGCATACTGACGCTAACTACCACCCCTGGAGTCGCAAGTTCGAATCCAGGGTGTGCTGAGTGACTCCAGCCAGGTCTCCTAAGCAACCAAATTGGCCCAGTTGCTAGGGAGGGTAGAGTCACATGGGGTAAACTCCTCGTGGTCGCGATGTGTGGTTCTCGCTCTCAATGGGGCATGTGGTAAGTTGTGCGTGGATCGTGGAGAGTAGCATGAGCCTTACCATGCTGGGAGTCTCTGCATTGTCATGCACAACGAGCCACGTAATAAGATGCGTGGATTGACTGTCTCAGAAGCGGAGGCAACTGAGACTTGTCCTCCGCCACCCGGATTGAGGTGAGTAACCGCGCCACCACGAGGACCTACAAAGTAGTGGGAATTGGGCATTCCAAATTGGGAGAAAAGGGGATAAATGACAAATACAACCCAATGATAAATAGGCTATAAGACAAAATATTAACCTAACATAGCAGCTAGGACATGCACACATGGCAATTAGTAACAGCACAAGGTCACATTAAGATATTTTGCTTAGTAAATCGGAAACTGTCATTCACGTATTAAAATACTGTCAAGCAGCTACGTGGAACTCAAGTATTTGTCCTGGGGTAGGCAATACAGAAACATTTCAAGCTTTGAATGTCCTAGTTTGTCATTCAAAAGTAATTATTCAGTAACCTACATTGAGTTAAGAGACTCCAATCCTTTACAAAGATAAAATAAAAAGCTAATCACGTCTGTTGTATTCATGTTTAAAAACATACGGTCAAACTTTAAACCATTATTTTACATATTCACATTCATATTTTTTATTTCATCGTAGTAAAATATATATATAAAAAGAAAACCACCTGGTATTAATTCTGCAACTAAAATGAATAACCAATGCCAAAGGTGAGCAAAATGGGATGTGCATATTTATAAGTGTGTTCTTATTAAATTCAGTTCATACAGATCTTTTACTAGTGCACAAATCTTAAAGGCACCATATCCTACAATTTTGTAGCATTTCATTTTAGCTCAATCATAATGTCAGTCAAGCTTTTTGCACCAAAAACAGTCAGAATTTAGCTCTACATTACCATTTTGAACCCTTTTTCTGAACCTTAGAATTAAACTGGCTGTTTTATTGCTGTAAGAGTTCTATTTGTGAATGACTTATGATTGACCAGCTCTGAATGGCTATTTATGCGTCATATGTTAATTTGCGCATGATTATGACATCACAACCATGAAGGATTCTGAATAAGCCATTTTTCCAGCATTATTTAAAAAAATGGTTTGTGAACTAGGGATGAAACTAGTAAAGTTCACAGTACATCATAAACTTATTTCAAAAGAGCAAGGGAAATCCTCTTTTCCAATGTATGATACAGTTTGTAAGAGATGCTTCCCTTAAAATAAAGGCCTTTTTCTTTTTAGTTACGGCTCTGAAAGTTTGGGATCACTGGTTTCAATGGATGTCATTGCATGAGGTATTTCAAGATCATGAAATTGAAGTGTGCGAGTGTGTACCACCAAATCCCCCATTCCAAAAAACATTAAAGAGAATGTTTACATCTTTCTGCATGACTGATAAAGCACATCTACACCTCACACAATCAACAGAACACATGCATATGCAAACACGCTAAATATGTTTGGTAAAACTGCACCACATCAGCTAGTATTTCAGTATTTATAACAAACTGACCTTGAGAACACTGCAAAACCAGAGAGCATGAAGAATTTAAACCACACACTAAATGACCTAATACAGTTTCATAAACTTACACAGGTGCAGAGATGTACTGGGGGAATAAACATTTCTTTAGAACAGAGCACCCTCTAGTGGCTTTATAAATCACCACATCATCCACAACTACTACATATTAGGTTTCATGAATTTCAAACAGTGTTAATGAAATGGGAACATGAACTTGAGTAAAATAAACCTAAATACCTTAATAAACCTCCAACTATTTTGTGTGAACATAAACAAGTTATGGCAAGATGACTTGGACAGGGTGTATGTCTGCCTCTGTTACAAAAGTAACCCCAAAACAACACTGCTTGTTGACAAATTCGTCTGCAAATTAGGCTGGGATAGGAGAACATATTTTAACATAGAAAAAACTTCTTCAGCTTTAACTTAAAGGTGCACTCAGTAATTTTGGTCTTTGTGTCATCTTGGACTTACACTGACACCTAGCAACTTTAATGCAGCATCATTTAAAATCAATAGTTTTCAGTTCCAGATGTTCATAGTCAGACATGATTACTTTAATCAGTGAGTGAAAGTGTCAAATAACAGGACAGTTACTGAGATTAAGTGACTAGTATTTGGCTGGTCATGTGATTTTAACATGGCAGCCTCCATGTGCGGACCCTCTCCATATACAATGAAACAGCTTTTATAAGGTTACTGTTATGACTAGATTCTTCATTTTAATGCGAGTGGTCAGGATTCCCTACATATACTGCAAAATTACTCATGTCTTTAGGAGTTAACCTTTTTTTAATGAGGAAAAAATTACTGAGTGCACCTTTAAATGCACATGAGTGCAAAATTTCCACCCAACAATTTACTACAGTAGTACACCTCTCTTTTTTAAACATAAGAAAATACTCACCTAATGTTAAGTCCTGTTTTCTGGCAGGTGTTCTCCCAAGCCTGCAGTTCATGCTGCAGTTTCTGGAAGATGAAAAAAATACATTTAACAACAGTGATCAGGTAGCCGATCATACACAGCATCTGCAGACCTAACATTCCAATCAACAGTTTATGCAAAGATTGTACCTGCTACACTGAAATGTGTTAAAAGTTAACAGAATAATCCACAATTACTTGAAGAAATAACATTGTCTTAACAAGAGGAGAATCATAAAAGCTTAGAGGAAACTGCTCAATGGAAAACTGCACTCGGTGTTATATGTCTGTTCTTTCATGTGTGTTAGGGGTGGGTGGTATGATTATAATCAAAATCTTATAACACGATACAAGTAATTTTATATCACGGTAATATTATGTCACAATACAGATATTTTTTGCAGAAAATTCAAAAAAAAAAAAAAAAAGAAAGTGGCTTATATTTTACTAACCATGTGGTAATGCCGAAGGTACTTCATCTCATTTGATTATTTTCTCACTTAGTTGGAAATTGATGGATCATAACAAATTAATCAAATGGCAAGGTGCAAAAACAGCATACATTATGTAACACTTGACTTAAAAACAAAACTCAAAACTAACATTATGAAATGGGTGTTTTTACAGGATAAGCCACATTCGAAGTTGTTGCAAATATAGCCCATCTACACACCTGTGACTGCAAACCAGGTCAGTTTTCCAAGTACAGGGCGAGTTAGGGGCTGTTCAAACGTGGTTTTGCGTTCTTCTGCAGTGGATGGACAACTTTGAACGTTGCTCCACATCTCAATGTTTTTTTAGCCTCTCACGCAGGATCACCACATTTTTAGAGACCATGTCAAGTTAAAAAGAACGTACTTTTTTTTTTTTTTGAGACAACTGCGTTCTCATTAGTTGAATCGCATCTAGCTTTTTTTAGCGTAGGTGTTTCAAAGATTTAATGTTCAAAAGTTCAGGTTAAAAAGAGGACTTCATGTGATTGTTCCACTGATCAGCCACAACATTAAAACCACCTGCCTAATATTGTGTAGGTCGTCCTCATGTCGCCAAAACAGAGCCAACCCACATCTCAGATAGCATTCTGAAATGCTATTCTTCTCACCACAATTGTACAGAGCGGTTATCTGAGTTACCGTAGACTTTGTCAGTTTGAACCAGTCTGGCCATTCTCTGTTGACCTCTCTCATCAACAAGGCATTCACAGAACTGCCACTCACTGGATGTTTTTTTGTTTTGGTTTTTGCACCATTCAGAGTAAATTCTAGAGACTGTTGTGCGTGAAAATCCCAGGAGATCAGCAGTTACAGAGCTACTCAAACCAGCCCGTCTGGCACCAACAAACATGCCACGGTCCAAACACTGAGATCACATTTTTTCCCCATTCTGATGGTTGATGTGAACATTAACTGAAGCTCCTGACCTGTATCTGCCTGATTTTATGCACTGCACTCCTGACACACGACTGGCTGATCAGATAATCGCATGGATGATTGTTGGTGCCAGACAGGCTGGTTTGAGTCTTTCTGTAACTGCTGATCTCCTGGGATTTTCACACAACAGTCTCTAGAATTTACTCTGAATGGTGCCAAAAACAAAAAACATCCAGTGAGCAGCAGTTCTGTGGATGCCTTGTTGATGAGAGAGGTCAACAGAGAATGGCCAGACTGATTCAAACTGACAAAGTCTACGGTAACTCAGATAACCACTCTGTATAATTGAGGTGAGAAGAATATCATCTCAGAATGCTATTTTGAGATGTGGGTTGGCGCTGTTTTGCCGGCTGTTTTTAAAGCCAATTTTACAACTTCGTTGTCATGACAATGTAATGTCAACAAACCCCAAAACCCTAAAATGACTGTAAAAATTACAATTTAAACAACTATATAGCTCAAAGAATACACAAGTTTTAACAGAAGAATTAATGTAAGTGCTTTTATAAAATTATAAGCCTCACATTTCTGCTTTTAAACCCTCCAAAAAATTGTCCCCATTCACTTCCATTGAATGTGCCTCACTGCAACCTTAATTTTTGCTTTTTTATAAAGAAAGGGGACGAGTCAAAAATACTTTTTTGTGGTAATCAACTTTACGCCACAAATGCTGTCGATTGAGCTTAGCTTGTATTGAACCTGGAATATTCCTATAATGTACCTCTTTCTCCAACTCCAGTTTGAGTTTCTCCTCCAACACTCTCTCCATTCTCTCCAGCTTCCTCCTCAACCCCTCCGTCTCTTCTTTCAGCAGACTGTTGTTCTCTTTCGTCTCTCTGAACGGCATAAGAACAAATGGAAGAGGATAAGATAAATGACACAAAAATTATGGTGTAGTTACGGTTATCGTTATTATGATGATCTACCACAGAAATTAGTTGAAAATGACCATGATGTTTATATTCGTGAATACCTCAAAAAACAGTTTTCCTCTCGTAGACGTTTCATCTCTCGCTCCAGCTCGGGCAGTCTGGCCACATCAGATTTCATGTTCTTCACAATCAGAGAGTCTTGCTCCAGAAGAACCAATTGCCTCTCCAACTCCTGCAGATGGACAACAAAAGTTAAAGTCCCACAGACGACACAAAACACAAATAAAGGGCAAAACAGGGCTCAAAATTAAGGATGGCCCGATGGCGCTGGGTCAGTGCGAGATAATTTTTTTAGCCTGTTCATTGAAATGCCACATGCCAGTAGTTTGTTGTCAGAATTTTTCATTTGCTGACCATGTATGTGGTTTTATGCCTTGCAAACTATATATGGGAACATTGGAAACACTATTGCAAACTATCAAAGGCTCTGAAGTAGGCCTGTTGCGATTATTAAATAACCATCTGATCGCGGTTATTTGCTCTAACCGCGGTTGTTGTGCACTTCAAATTCCAATCACATTTCAATGCCCAAATAAGGGAATTTTAAGTGAATATATAAATGCCATCAACGGCATGTTTGCAAAGTCTTATATGGAATAAAAGATATAGAAGCCTCATCGAAGTCAAATGATTCAACACACCAAACTAACAAGGAACTATGCTTCTAACCCAGGTAAAGAGCTGTAGTTCCAACCACACAACTTTGCCCTAAAACAGACAATTAATCGTCATAATTGCAACTACTTGTTTGACAGCCAAATTTCATAATCATGACAGCCCTACTCTGAAGAGTGAAAATAAATGACTTTTGCATGAAAATGGATGTCATTTAGGAGAAAGCAATGTTATCAGTTATCCAAAACATTGTACAAATTAGGAGAGAACTGAAACAGAAATACCTTAATCTTGAGTTCACTATCAGTGTTGGTGGACTGAGATGACTGCAAATTCTGGTACCTCTGACTGATGTCCTGAAATTTCCTTCAAGTGACAAATGAAAAACACCAAGTATATTTATTGTCTTTGTTTTCATTTAAAGTAATAGTTCAACCAAAAATAAAAAATTATTTCATGTGCATGAAAAAAAGACTCCTTCTGTGTTCTGTATTAGAAAGAGAGTCATATGGGTTTGGAACGACATGAGGGTGAGTAAATTATGACCGAATTTAAATTTTTTGGATGAACTATTCCTATAAGAAAGAGTAAGAGAATGAATGTGTGTTGATGTACACGTGTTCGTACTTGCGTTTAACCTCCAGTTGTTCCTGCAGGGCCTGGATCTCCAGGTTTTGGGTGGAGAATTTGGACTCCTGTATCTGGATCTGTTGATTGAGCCTTCGTGTCTCGTCTTTCAACTCACTGATCATCTACAACACAAGATGACGACTTTAATTAAAGACATCATGAAATCTAAATTGGAACTTTGTGGCTTTTAGACCATGTCTGTTAACTCTGAGGCCACCTATATGCGAGTGTATTCCTACAAGTTGACAAAAACATTTAGCAGATACTGTATACACTAAAAATAAAATAAATTTAACTTAACTGTACTTCTCCAGGAAAAAGGAACAAAAACATTGATGACTCATCTTATACACTGTTTTACACAATTTAATGCTCTCTAGAATGAGAATGTACCCTCCCCCTAAATTATAAATACCACCTGCCACTGAAAGCAACTGGCAAATCATAGTTTTGCCTGCTATGACGTAAACTAAAGATTTGCCCCACCACCCAATGTCCTGTTTTAACAGGAAAGAAAATAATAATTTCATGTGATCTTTAATAATACTTAAATTTTCTGCTCTCTACAAATACTCATGAACACACACAAACACAGACCTGTTCTGCCTCTGTAAGTTTGCTGTCTTTTTCGTTTGCTTTCTTGTGGAGCTCCTCTAGGTTACGCTTTAAAGCCTTGTTATTTTCCACTTGTTCATTAAGGGCTTGATTTGCTTTCTCTTCTCTTTCTTCCAGACGTCTGATCTTTATCAGTAAGTCCCGGCTACGGTCAATTTCCCTCTGTAAATGTAATCAGACAGACACACACACAAATCAGATTAGGCTTTTCACAACAGAAAATGCCCAGTCTAGTCTTAAGCACCATTCACACCGCGACAAAGAGACACAATCTCATATTTTTTTTTATGAGAGCAGAGTGACTTCTGGCTACATGGGCAACAGTGACCATTGACGACAAGATGTGGGCGTGGCAAGCGACGCGACAAAGTTGAGAAAAGTTTAACTTTATGAAAATGATGAGTAACATCCGGAAGCGACTACCAATGGGAGAGAAGGCAGTGAAGTTCACGTCATCCATCTCCTGTAACATACTGGTGTCGAGTGCAGGCAAGACAGATGAGAAGTTATAATGTTGAGGGATTTCACTGTTCAGTATCATTTGTCTGTAACCACATGCATGGATATAATAAAACAACAATGCGTGGAAAATCGTATCAGATACTGTCAGCAGTATGATTCATACTTTGATAGTTAATTTGTCATGTTAACCCTTAAAATGCTGAAGGCATTTAAAAAAATTTCCCCTTTCAGTGGCATGCCCAACATTAAGGCTTAAACCTCTACAAAAAAAAAAAAAAACAACAAAAAAAAAAACAAATAGGGTCAAGTGTTTGGTATGATTTTAAAGAAAACTTTTCTATTTTTTTAATGATATAGATGATAAATTCTGAGACTCTCTGCCTAAGAAATTGTTAAAATCTGAAAATAAACTTGAGCCAAAAATGTACTTTTTTTCTTATTTTTCTTTTTTGACATTATGTATCTCAAGGTGCAAATAAGGTAGCTCTGAAAAACTGCTTTTGTTTTGTTCTCAGTCATGTAACCTGTAACTGAGTAAAGTTGATAGGACAAAGCAATGAAAAGTTATAGCATTACAAAAATAATTTATTTTAGTGTCCAAAAGCCTCTCCAAACAAATAAAACAATAATTGTACATAAGAACTAATTACACATGCAAATACAACAATGACTAAAGGTATGCTCTCCCTCCAAAGCATGCAGGCAAGAGTAACAAGATATCATTCAGTTCCATTCTGTGTCATTTGAGCCATTACGGAGTCTGTGTCATGTACTTGGCGCCATCTCCTGGTGTCCTTATGTAATTAGATTGAACGATCCTCTCTGCCCATATTTGGATGACTTCCACCTATGGTCGCAGAGATCTGAATCCTAAAACAATTGGTTTAGCATTCCATGATGCTGGACAATGTACTACATCACTTCCGATTAAGTCATCTGGTCCGGGAAAGCTAACGTGTTTTTAGCCATTTCAGCCATATCACATTATGTGCTGTATGCACACTGTGCTTTGTGTCGATTATCTAATGTTCTATGCATCCGATTACATTGGGTGTGATCTCATTTTAATGATAATACCCTCCTCTAAGTACTGGTATGTGATATTTTGTGTTTATTTTTCATGAATTTATAAACAAAAACACGACTTATATAAGCAACACCTGTTTAAATGAAACTTGTACTTTGTCAAAGACATGTACTTAGCTATTACTCGCTATATTTGTCTGTGTGTAAAACAAATAGGCTGGTTGTATTCTACTCTTTGAGAGCTTTCCGAACAAAATATGACACATGGCTATTCGATCAGTTTTCTGACAATAATATGCAGTGTTGGTCAAGACCGTAGCTATTAATATTTTGATATGCAACATGCACTGCTGAAGGTTTTATAAAACACTCTCTTGCAGAATGTTCATTTTCACAGGCAAGCCAGTTTTACTGATTTCTTGTCAAATTAGTATGATATCTAAGTTTAGCCAGCAGTAAATCTCATCTGTGATCAGATATTCTAAAGCTATGGCCATTTGTGCAGTCCACCAATAACGTTAGAGCGACAGCAGTAGGAACGCCCACTAGCGACTTTACACTACAATTACTAGCGACTTCCAGCGACAATGGCGGTGTGAACGGGGCTTTAGACGTTCCAAATCATATACTAAATGGTGTTTAAAGTGTTTGTTTACACTGTTTAGAAAGTGTGCATTACAAAATACTATACTATAACTAGAGGGGTTTTTTTCCTGAAGAAAATGTGAGTGGTGCTTGCCTGTGCAGAACTGGCCACCACGATGTGGGTGTTTGCTGGGAGGATTTTAGCATGTTGATGTGCGATTGCTCTGGTGTTCTGGGTGGTTGCTAAGATGTTGCAAGGGTGTTCAGTTTGGTTGCTTACTGGCCCATGTGATTTTTTTCAGCTATATAAGGTGATTGTATATCCAATAGCTAAGAAAATTAAATGCACGCCTCTCCTCAAAAAAAATTGTGAAAGAGCCCTTGCTTTTCAGAACTGTCCTAGCTCACCTGTAAGTCTCTGGAGCTGCTGTTTGCCTCTTTCTCCAGCTCTATTCGGGCGCGTTTGTGACTGAGCTCCATCTGCTGTTTCTCTTGAGTGAGTTGCAGCAGGCTGGTATGGGATCGGATCCGCTCGGCTGCCTCCTCCATCTACCAGCACAACAAAAGAATTTGATTCAGTTTCAGTAATCTTCTCTACACATAAAGAGATGTCTGTGTTATTTTTATGAAACAGTCACTGGAAATAAAAATGTTCCATAAAAAACAAGGGTTAAATTGAAAGAACTATATTGTGACTTGCCTCCACTCTTTTAGTATAGAGTTTCTGAAGGTCACTTCTGCCATACGCTGGCTCAGACTCCAGTAAAGAACGCTCTGGACAAGAAATCAAACTCTTGAACGACTTTAGCGTTGAGAAGATTGTGGTGTCGTCCTCCATATCGTCCATACTGACAAAATCTTTATATGCTCCTCTGCTCTGCAAGAAGTTAGAGTATAAAATGGAAAAAAAAAAAAAAATAAATAAATTATATTGTGTATAAAATAAAAATATAAAAAAATATCAATTCAGAGATTTAATATTGTATATCTTCTGTACAGCTTTATTATTTTATTTGTTCCTGCAATTTTCTCACTGTCCAAACCAAAACAAAAGACTTCCGGACAAAATAATAAGCTACGTTCGGGGCTGTTTTTTTGTTTTAACGTTTGCCATCATGCAAGACTGTCTTTTATTTCTCTTTTTATACATTTTGGATTCCAGTTTGTTAACAGATCATGGCCATAGTATATGGAGGTATTCTGTTTTTTCTATTACTTACTGTAGTTAACATTTACATATCTCTAGTCCCATGTTGAGATGTGGTTACTGTCAAAGGGCTTCACAAAATTTGCATAAAAACAACAAGTAATGGTACTTCTTGGGAATATATGTGCCAGCTATAAAGACCTACAGTTTACTGTGTCTATACTTTCCTATAAGGATGCCATTAATCTCACATACAGTTGTGCTCAAAAGTTTGCATACCCTTGGAGAATTGGTAATATATGTACCATTTTTAAAGAAAACATGAATGAGCAGGCAAACACACATTTCATTTATTTCTTATGGGATTCATATTCAATTGTAGGATATGAACAGAATGGCACAATCATTAAACAAAACATGGCAACAATGAAAAAAATGAAATGACTCCTGTTCAAAAGTCTGCATACCCTTAGTTCTTAATACTGTGTATTGCACGCTGTCATTGATGCTAAAGGGGGCAGTCTTTTACAATAGTTGTCTATGAGGCCCCAAATTCTTGCAGGTGGTAATAGCTGCCCATTCTTCTTGGCAAAATGCCTCCAGGTCATGCAAAGTCTTTGGTCATCTTGCATGAACTGCACATTTGAGATCTCCCCAGAGTGGCTCGATGATATTAAGGTCAGGAGACTGTGATGGCCACTCCAGAACCTTCACCTTTTTCTGCTGTAACCACTGGAGGGTCAACTTGGCCTTGTGCTTAGGGTCATTGTCGTGCTGGAAAGTCCAAGAGCGTTCCATGCGCAGCTTTCATGCAGAAGAATGCAAATTGTCTGCCAGTGTTTTGATAACATGCTGCATTCATCTTGCCATCAATTTTCACAAGATTCCCCGTGCCTTTAGAGCTCACACACCCCCAAAACATCAGTGAGCCACCACCATGCTTCACAGTGGGGATGGTTTGGACCCCTCTCCAAACATAGCGCTTATGATTGTGACCATAAAGCTCTATTTTGGTCTCGTCACTCCAAATTACAGTGTGCCTGAAGCTGTGAGGCGTGTCAAGGTGTTGTTGGGCATATTGTAACCGGGTATTTTTGTGGCATTGGCGCAGTAAAGGCTTCTTTCTGGCAACTTAACCATGCAGCTCATTTTTGTTCAAGTATCGTCGTATTGTGCTCCTTGAAACAACCACACCATTTTTTTTCCAGAGCAGCCTGTATTTCTCCTGAGGTTACCTGTGGGTTTTTCTTTGTATCCCGAACAATTCTTCTGGCAGTTGTGGCTGAAATCTTTCTTGGTCTACCTGACCTTGGCTCGGTATCAAGAGATCCCCGAATTTTCCACTTCTTAATAAGTGATTGAACAGTACTGACTGGCATTTTCAAGGCTTTGGATATCTTTTTATATCCTTTTCCAGCTTTATAAAGTTCCATTACCTTGTTATGCAGGTCTTTTGACAGTTCTTTTCTGCTCCCCATGGCTTAGTATCTAGCCTGCTCAGTGCATCCACGTGAGAGCTAACAAACTCATTGACTATTTATACACAGACTAATTGCAATTTAAAAAGCCACAGGTGTGGGAAATTAACTTTTAATTGCCATTTAAACCTGTGTGTGTCACCTTGTTTGTCTGTAGCAAGGCCAAACATTCAAGGGTATGTAAACTTTTGATCAGGACCATTTGGGTGATTTCTGTTACCATTATGATTTAAAAAGGAGCCAAACAACTATGTGATAATAAATGGCTTCATATGATCAATATCCTCAAATAAAAGACAGTGTTTTTGCATGATCAGTCATATTTTCAAAATCAATGCCAAAATTTCACAATTTCTGCCAGGGTATGCAAACTTTTAAGCACAACTACATCTATTGGTTTAAATGAACCATGAATGTAAACACATAGTAAATTAGAGTACATTGAGGGTTATGTGAAACAAACATGATGCTGCCAAACTTGAAATCATTTTTGGGCATTATAAGTACATTTTCTTTCAAAAATGCTGTCTTGGTAGACAGCTCATTAGGTTTTGTGACTAAGTCTTCTTTATGGAGGAAAGAAGCTTACAAAAACGTTATGTGGCAGTACCATGGTAGAGTGACGGTATTAGATGGTAACACTACGATACTTATATATATATATATATACATATTATATATATATATATACACACACACACACACACACACACACACACACACACACACACACACACACAAACACCATATTTGTGTACCATGTTATTTACACGTTACGTCAATTAATATGTAGAAAATCCATGGTACTGTCATTGTACCATGTTCTCAAAAAATAAATAAATAAATAAAATAACACCACTACATCGTTCATTTTACAACGGAACTTACATTAAGAGTAGAATGAAATTATTATTACAATATTTTTTATGAAATAAACATTATTATAGAAGTATTTATAAAGTTATCCCACACATGCTAGTTTTTAGCTAGCAACCGCTCAGCTAACTTAACCTCAAAAAATCGTTCAATCTAACAAAACGCCGTTAAAAGCAGAGAATATAAATATTCACTACAATACGTGGATTTCTTGTAAAATAATTCAAAGGTGAGGGAAACTACGTACCTGACTACTTCCAGCTCTCTTGGCGCTTGAGCGTCTCCGGTTTGAACTGTTCTTTCTTGTGTCTGAAGACATGAGCGATGCTGCGTTCAATAATACAACAGCGCCATCTGCTCAGTGGGAGGAAGCGAAAAAACTAAATCAGAATCAGATTTATTTATTATTAATAATATTAATATTATGAGATCGCTTTATTTGAAAGTATAAATGTGCTTACATTGGGATTTGAATTGGTCAAGCTAACAAAAAATGTACCATAGTATTACAATGTTTTGAGGAGATGTGTCATGGCTATACCATGTTTTTTACACATTTGGGAGTCTAGGCCTAGGGCGTAGATTGGTTATTAGATGGTTGCAGTCTTGCAGATTGTTAATAGACAAACAGATTGCTAATAATAGTCAAACGAAAACAAAATATTTTGCAAGAAATTGTTCAGTAGCATATCATTTGTAATAGGAAGCCTTGAAGTTTGGAGGAGACACTATTATTTATAGGCCTATCAATAAATGCATGTAGTATAAACTGTTGTGGTGTTTTTTTTTTTTTTTTTTAGATATATGAAATGTGCATGCTGCAATCAGTGTATGCATGAAACCAACATGGAACCAAACATTATATTTCTACAAACTTGATGCATGTTTTTAAACTAGATTTTTGAAATATTTCTAAAATTATCATCATTTGTTGACGACCCACATAACAAAAAACACTACTACTACTACTACTCCTACTACTATTATTAATAATCATAATCATAATAATCATTATTAATAATAAAATTGCAATAACAGAAAATACACAGGACACCACTGAAGAGAGGTAGGTTAGATAAACAGTCTGAAATAAAACTGAAATGTCCATGCATTTCCAAAAACAAATCAATAGCAATGTTAAGAAGTTTAATAACTGAATGACAATAGATAAAAAATCAAATCAGCTCATTGAAATTGAAAACTTCAATTTAATTGCTGCCTTAACTGTTTAGGTAAAATCAGATGAAGCCAAATTTACAACCTACAACCTCATTAGTTAAATGCACTTTTTCAACCACTTTGAACTGAATTACTGATAAACGAAAGCCAGCTTGAATTCTGCAAACTCATAAAATCAAGTAGAAATGACAGAAATTGTTGTGACAAGTTACATGATTGAAAAACAAATATGTTGTTATAACAAAATGTAGATTCTTTTTTACGCTGCATAACTGGTGATAATGTGGCTGTATTTAAAGAGTTACTTTAAGATTATGGTTAAACATAATCTGAAATTTAAAGATGCGTTTCAAAATTACCTCATTTGCCAACTTAGTATAATGGCTGCAGTCTGCAACAATGCATGCACATCGATTCTGTTACATGTTGCGATTCTTGAGAGAATCGAATTTTAAAACGTCTTCCTGATGGAAAATCTATTTTTAATGGAATTACAAAATTCCAAGTTAAAATTAATATGCAAATATAGTGATAGTTTACATTATATAATGATCATAGCAGCAGTATGTCATCAAATTATGGAGAAAAGCACTGGGCATCTATCTATGCGCAGTGTAGTCATGTGCACTTTCAACATTTTGAAGAGCAGATTCAGGTGTCTGGATCACAGTGGTGGAGTGATGTTGATCGCGGTAGTCTGCTGCAACCTCCACAACCAAACACTCAGAATTGACCCGCAAGATTTTTGGGTGATGTTACCTGATTTGCATAATTCCTTTAGTGAGTCGGGTGTATAGTAGCCTATAGTTTGATTGCTAGTATGTCATGTTTTCCTTTAAATCCTGTGTGTGTTTCAGGAGACATATTCACATTTGAAGAGGAAGTGTGAATGTGGATGTGAGCTTGCCACACGGAAAATGAAAATTCAATCAATGCCCAGGTAAAAATCATAGGTCATTGGATCATTGGTTGAACAATATCTTACCTGAAAATTTAACACGTGAAGTCTATATAGGATGCAAAAAGTTTATATATATATATATATATATATATATATATATATATATATATACACACACATAAAAAATCAGAATCAGAATGAGCTTTATTGCCAAGTATGCTTACACATAAAAGGAATTTGTCTTGGTGACAGAAGCTTCCAGTGCACAAACAATACAACAACAAGACAGAGATAATAATAAAAAGTGAATAGAAAATAATGTATAGAAATACACAATAAGACATATATGTATGTATGTATATATATATATATATATATATATATATATATATATATATACACAATATACAAATACAAATCTGATATATACAGATGCAAAGGAATGTAGTGGCAGAAGAGGTAGGGTATGTTGGATGAATATAAATAGACTAAGCTGTGTATTGCACATTAATTATTGCTCAATGGGGCAATTTAACTGTTCACGAGATGGATAGCCTGAGGGAAAAAACTGTTCCTGTGCCTGACGGTTCTGGTGCTCAGTGCACTGTAGCGCCTGCCAGAAGGCAACAGTTCAGAAAGGTAGTGGGCTGGGTGAGTGGGGTCCAGAGTGAATTTTCCAGCCTTTTTCCTCACTCTGGAAGTGTACAGTTCTTGAAGGGAGGGCAGGAGGCAACCAATAATCCTCTCAGCAGTCCGAACTGTCCTTTGAAGTCTTCTGATGTCCGATTTCGTATATAGATAGATAGATAGATAGATAGATAGATAAAAACAACATTTTAAAATAAAGTTAATGAAAAATAATAAAAAATAATAAAATTTAAGAAAAAGAAATATTTATGGCCATTGATTTTTTCAATTCTCCCACTTATGGCAGATGTGCCAACAACTTTGGATCCTGAGTGTTATGAATGTAACATTGGTCTTCCTGTATTTTAAATGCAATCTTTAAATGTACATAAATGTATGGTAACATTTTACAGTAAGGTTCCATTAGTTAACATCAGGTATCATAAACTAAAAAATGTATTAATCTTTGTTAATGTTAGTTAAAATACAATTGTTCATTGTTAGTTCATAGTGCAATAACTAATGTTAACATATCCAACTTGATTTGTATAAATGTATTACTATATGTTGAAATCAACATTAGATTACATATGTTGTAAAAGTATTGTTCATCATTAGCTTAAGGTAACTAATGTTGCAAACGGTTGTTAACAAATGGAACCGTATTGTAAAGTGATACAAATTTACTGATATGGATAATGACTGTCAAGAAGATGTTTGAGGTAAAATTACAGGTTAAATTTTTGTTTCACAGGCTAAACATTTACAGAAAAAATTAGATGAAACCTAGTGGTGTTACAAATATTCCTGCAATGCCTGCCAAGGCCTTGCAGTTTATCTCCAACCCTACTCAAAAACACCTGAACAAGCTAATCAAGGTCTTCAGGTTCACTCGTAAATTAGGCAGGTGTATAATATCAGGGTTGGAGCTAAACTCTGCAGGACAGTAGTCCTCTGGGACCGGAGTTGAATAGCCCCTCACTATACTACGTACTTGGCAATCCAATGAAATTGTTAAGGATAGGGATCCCATTTATTTATTTTTTTAAATGGAAGCATTCTTCAGACATTTGTTTCATTTGAGGAAAATGAAGTTTCCATTGCATGTGATATAAACAACTACCAACTAACTGTAGCACGGTACTTACAGTCAGAGAACCACACAATATAATGTGTTGGTAAAGTATTCAACTCAAAATTTCTGTAGTGCTTAAGTTTTGGTAGTTGCCACCTCCACAATCTTGACAATTTTTTGATAACATACCTTCCCTACTACCAAGGGAAAACTGCGACCCTTGAGCGCATTAAGTACTTACTCGTAGTACACTACGTCTCATTGCGTTATTTACTAAGCACAACGTACTCACAATAGTCTACGTATACTAAAAAAATTCTAAAACCGTCATTTTGGAGATGACGATTTATGGCCCTTTTGACGTTCCACATTCCATTGTTCACTGACGTAAAGCTCACGTGCTCCATTACTCTTCCGACAACACGGAAGATGTGACGTTGCACTGTTCGTTGAATGGATGAACCGAAACCCACATGCTGAACAGTCTTTGCTGGACTTAACAAAGATCGGACATTAATTTACGTGGATTGTAATTATTATGATGGCCAATTCAACCGTGGACACGACGACGCTTTGCCTGTTTGATGTGGACGGGACTTTAACAGCAGCTCGGCAGGTGAGTTAGTCTAGGCGGAATCTTAACTATTAAATCTTTCTATATGCTATAAAATCGCATGTGAGATATAATCGCATAGGAATTTGAGCGGCACTGATCATTGATCTACGACCATTTATTGATCATTGGTTTTTCGATGAAATGGCAATTGCCTTTATGTAATGAAAGTGAGATTGAATGACAGAAGTAAACGAATGAAACTGATTCTATGCTAAACAATCAAAAACATTACTGTCAGCCTAACAGGAAGGGATTGCAATACAATATGCATGTGGTTTCTGTAAATTTGGTTTTTTTAAAAAGTGCAGTATGAATGGCGGTAATACAAAATTATTTGAACTTCCTTCTTTACACATCTTAAATGACAAGTGATGAATGATGTCTATTAAAACTCATTTTCATGTTCCATGTGCTATTTTTAGTCTGCATGTGGGGTGAAGTTACATGTAAACATTGAAAGTCAAATACAGTTCTAGGCTGACCTTTAAAACATATTTCTGTCCATAAGTATTGCAAAGCAGCTTTATTTAAATGCCACATGAAATTAAAGATTATATAGTTTGAATGCATGTATTCAAAGTAAAAAGTAGGCCATAAGTGTATCTGTTCCAAAAGTTGATATGGGGAGACTGGGGCTTGTTGTCACAGTTCTACTCCAGTCAGGGGTGTAGCACTAAATTTTGGGACCCCTGACCGATTTGGGTTTGTGGTAGGGATAATATCCAGTTTAAACATTTTTAATGAATATTTAACAGTAATATACAACGTTTTTATTTTCAAATGCAAATATTATTTGAATCAAACAACCTTCTAACATTCTAGGTACAATTTGAAAATATTAATTTGACATGATTATATTTTGTCAGTTTTTCATCATATTGGTCGCATTTTAGCTTTTGAAAAATTGTCATTCATTATATTCCATCAGTAAATGTCTTGAAACTGCATTTATTATTTTGCATATATATATATATATATATATATATATATATATATATATATATATATATATATATATTACATTTTTATTGTTAACATGCATAAATTGTTCTATTTATAATTATTTACATTGATACTCAGAACACACGCTAAATCGGTACTGTGTCTTTAAATAGACAATGGCATCTCCCGTATTCTTTTTTTTTTTTTAAGAATTTTGTTAGGAAAATTTCACATCTCATGGACGGGCGTCGGACCACAGGTAATGATGGACCTTTGTAACAGGGGCCCTCACTGGAGGGGGCCGACAGAAATGCATCAATGATATTCCAATATATTATCATTTGTTATGTATATAGGAATAACATGCAATTGATTGGAATAAAACATTGCAAAACTCCACCTGTAAAAATGGGGAGTTCCACTATATTCTACACCCCCCCTCAACTAAAGCAAAAGTGGTCTGGTCCATCAGCCAGCTCGCGGTCCAAACGGAGTACACATCATGATGTCATTTGCTTACTCCGTTAATGTTTCTACAGAACTGAATACAAAATCGGACATTTAAAAAAAAAAGGAGAAAGAGGACGAGGTAGCAGACAATTTATGAGGTTTTTTTTACAGAAGATATGTGAGCCATACCTGTCAACATAGCAATATTGGTGAATATTTATTTGTCCATGTAAACATGGTCCAGAGTTTACACGTTGCACTCGCCAAATGAGAGAGAGAGAGAGAGAGAGAGAGAGAGAGAGAGAGAAAATTTGTCGAGAAAATAAAACTGAAATATTCACCAGGTGGTTGGTAACATTATTAGCAACTGCATCATTACATGCTCTTCATTAAACCGTGAACAACAATCAGATGCTTGCTTAATAAAGTGACAATTCATATCAAACTGTCAACATTACCCGCGGTCTGACGCTCCTGACTCCAGTAGATATTTTTTTAGGGCATTGGTTCTCAAACTTTTTTTTATAGCACCCCCCCCCCCCCCCCCGACAAGACTTCATGTGGCTTTGAATAAAATACACGAGTCATATGAACTGCTTTAATGGTGTTTTAATGGTTCTTTTATGTCATTTTTGGAGCTTGTCATGTTCGTTACTGTCTAACACACAGTATCGGATTTGGATCGGGCTCGTCGGACTGATACCCGATCCGTCATCAGTGCATCCCTAATTTAAAATGTGTTAAAGGCTATACACTTTTTTTTTTTTTTGAGGATTATTTACACATCAAAACATTATTATAAAACACATTATGAAGCACAAAACAATTATGGAAAATCAACATTCAGGATATAGTTGCACCTTCGCTAAATGTAAAGAAAAATATGATAGAGGATTTTTTGTAATTTCTTTTTAATTTTTGAACTAGGTGTTATAAACAAAATGAAAACATGCATTTATTGGGCTTTTGGCTTAAAACCTCATAGCTACTGAGATATTGCCTAATCTCCCCTATGCAACAGATTATATTTGAAAAACTGACATTGTATGTGTTTGTGTGTGTGTGTGTTTAGAAATCAACTCCTCAAATGCATCAGTTCTTGAGTGAACTGAGACAACGAGTGAGAGTGGGGGTTGTTGGCGGCTCAGATTTGGACAAAATCAAAGAGCAATTGGGCGATGATGGTGCGTATACATAAACTGATGCATAACAAATACGTACATCTTAAAAATACACTTACAAATGTAAGCATAAAGCATTCAGGGTATTTGTAAAGTGTGCATGTTACTTTAAGAAATAATACAGTTTTTGTTACATTTATTTTATTTTTTACAGTGATTGAAAGAGTCGATTATGTGTTTGCTGAAAATGGTTTGGTAGCTTACAGATTTGGGCAGCTACACTCAGTTCAGGTAATTTTTGATTTTCAGGAAAATTCTATTTTCCTGATTTCCAGATTATAGAGACGGTTCTTTAACACTTTTTTTTCAGAATATACAGGCATACCTTGGAGAGGAAATTTTACAGGATTTCATCAATTTCTGCCTGAATTACCTTTCGAAGATAAAACTGCCTAAGAAGAGGTGAGATTAGCACAACCGGATATCTTTAGTTGCAGGGGGAAAAACATTTACTCTGCAGCTTGTCAGTATTGTCATTTCAAGTATAACTTTTCTATATTTTAAAATCAGTAATTATTTTCTGTTAAAATCAGTTCATTATCCATTTGTGATCATATATTTTATCTAATTCTATTAACTACAGAATTGCCAAAATATTCTCCATGCTATCACAGTACTTATAGTATTCTTACTATGTCATCTCAGGGGCACATTTATTGAATTCCGTAACGGAATGCTTAATGTCTCTCCAATTGGTCGAAGCTGTAGCCAACAGGAAAGAATCGAATTCTTTGAACTTGATAAGGTAATCTGTTGCTTATTCATCCACACTTGCTGTTGTTTTATATATATCTTTTTTTTTATCCTCTTTTTTTTTCTTCCAATTTCGAATGCCCAATTCCCATTACTTAGTAGGTCCTCGTGGTGGCGCGGTTACTCACCTCAATCCTGGTGGCGGAGGACAAGTCTCAGTTGCCTCCGTTTCTGAGACAGTCAATCTGTGCATCTTATCACGTGGCTCATTGTGCATGACACCGCGGAGACCCACAGCACGTGGCGGCACATGCTATTCTCTGCGAACCATGCACAACTTACCACACGCCCCACTGAGAGCGAGAACCACTAATCGCGACCACGAGGAGGCTACCCCATGTGACTCTACCCTCCCTAGCAACTGGGCCAATTTGGTTGCTTAGGAGACCTAGCTTGAATCACTCCTCACTCCCTGGATTCGAACTTGTGACTCCAGGGGTGGTAGTCAGTGTCAATACTCGCTGAGCTACCCAGTACCCCCATTGTTCTTTTTTTAAAGGCTGTAATTATTTCAGTGTAATTATTATGTAATTATTATTTGTCTTTTTCTCATATGCAGAAGGAGAAGATCAGAGAAAAGTTTGTCTCTGTTTTAAAAGAAGAATTTGGTGGGAAAGGACTGGCTTTCTCCATTGGTTAGTCATACTGTTTGTATGTAACATTTTTGTAATAATTTTTGGGCTTAGGTATGTGTGTGTGTGTGTGTGTATAAAATATATATATATATGTGTGTGTGTGTGTGTGTGTGTGTGTTATTTTTTTCCTATAGGAGGTCAGATCAGCTTTGACGTGTTTCCGGAGGGCTGGGATAAGCGGTACTGTCTGGGAATTGTGGAGGAAGACTCGTACCAGACCATCCATTTCTTCGGAGACAAAACAATGCCTGTGAGTCAAAGGACCCATTTAGAAACAGTATTTCTGTACATACAGACAAGGACTTTGGAAGATCCAGAAGTTACATTTCTTAAAGCTAGGAGCCATGATCTGTTTGAATTAATGTTGGATAGTTTTGTTTATTTTTCTCATTGTTTTTCAAACAGGGAGGAAACGATTATGAAATCTTTGTAGACCACAGAACGATTGGCCACGTGGTTAAATCACCTGAGGACACACTGAGGATCTGCAAGGAGCTCTTCTTTAGTTAAAAGACCCTAACCATGACCACTGCTCTCCAGACTACAATATCTGCGAACGAAGAACGTTTTACTTGGCATACCCAAGCATATATTCACTGTATTTAAATGACTGTACATCACATCCCTGACACATGTATGCATGTGTATGTGCTCAGTTTATATGGGACCAGGTACATTATGTACAGGAAGAACTTATTGGTGCTAGTATCATTATGTCTGATTTTATGTGCCTTTAAATCAACTCTAAAAAAAAATACTTTTATGCTTCTCTTTTCTGTTAAGGTTACTTGCCATAAACAGAATGATCACTTAACAAGAAGACATAGAAACATTATTTGATCAGATTCTATATATATTTCTGTTAGCAGCAATAGTGATGGGTAGAGTTGATGACAGGTGTGGGTTAGATTTTATAACTAAAATTAAAGTCAAAGGTGCCACATTTTAGGTCTAGTTTTGTTTAGAGTATAATAGAATACACTAGGTCAAAGGGATTTTACAAGGAGTAATAGCCCTATCTGCTTTGCAATCAAGCTAATCAGTTATGAATTTGGTTTGCAATTTATCAGTCTCACTTGATTTGCTTAACAGCCCTAACAAGGCGCTGTGACAAATAAATTGTCCAACCTGAAAATGAAGATTCTGCGTGAAGCCACACAATCAGAACATATGTTGGACCAGTTAGATTTCAATGTGGGCGGGGCCACCTGGCACTACATCAGGTGACCAATAAAATGTTGTCACTCATTGCTGTAACAAAGGACAAAGAATGTGTACTATCAATATACTGAAACAAAAAGGTGTAAAACCGGTTAAAGTTATAATACTGACCAGTCAGGAGTTTTTTAAAAAAAAATTTATTAGTAACATTTGAAAAAAATAAATGCAATTCTCAATTTCCCTCATTCTGCTGGAAGTCACTGATAACCTACTTTGCTTATTTTATTTCAATTAATAAATGCATTTACTACACTGATATTTTCTGTGTATGTTTTTTTTAATACAAATTCTAACTGTTCAACTTCAACAAAATGGAGAACATTTTTTATGAGAAGTGTTTGTCACTAAATGTGAGAACCAGAGAACCACAAATTTCACTTAAATATATACAAAATATATTTCATAATATTAAAGGTATGGCGGCATTTCTACGGAAAGCCTAATTTTTCAATATTAAATAACTTATTAAATATTTAAAATGTTTAACATATAATTGAAAAACGTATTAAATAATTAAATCTTCATTCATATAATTAAATAATCATTTTCAGGGTTATCGTCACGTCACTCAATGCAAGTGTCACCTTGCAAAATGGATTTCTAGGGGCCATTCACACAAGACACGTTTTATGTCCATTTGCACTGTTTTGAAATAGTTTTTCGACGTAAACATGCAAAAGACAAACATTTTTGATGTCTGTTGCAACACATCTCACTGATTTTTCAGCATCTCGTGCCATGAGCCCAGCTTTTTAAAGATGTTGTGCCAAGTTAAAAGAACTTCAAAGCTGCTCCATTCGTTGTGCGACATGCATGAACACGTTGGGTGTGAACGAACCCTTAGTGAGTGAAATTTAGAAAATGAAAAGGGAAAAGTTCAGCAAGTAATGAAAATAAACCTTAAGTTAATGGCAAGTTAAAATGGGTGCAAAGCTAGTAAAATGAAAAACAGTTTGATTTAGTCATTTAATGATTAAATTAAGGATTAAATGATTTTAAAATGTTTTGTTTATTAAAATATTTAACAATGCTACAATGCTTTAACAAACTTATTTTATTTTGAGATATTTGGAGCTCCATACAAAAATGTCGTTCATATTTCAACTAAAATAACCTAAAATAATAATAGAACGCACCCCATCGTATGATGTGCAGGATGATTCAACATGACAAAAGTATTTATTTTTTAAAACAGAATGTGATGCTAGGAAAAGATTTTTCTACACTTCAAAAACATTTACAAATTCAGAGCAAGAGTTTTGGAGGTTATCTGATATAAAAGGTGAGAAAAGTTAAAAACGTTTCTCGCAGTCGTTTTTTCGTAGTTTATGGGATAATGGAAATCTCACCTTCTTTGACTTAAAGGAATATTCAGGGTTCAATACAAGTTAAGCTCAACTGACAGCATTTGTGGCATAAAACTGATTACCAAAAAAAAAAAAAATTCTGCTTTTCTTTAAAAAAAAAAAAAGAAAGAAAGAAAAATCTGGGTTATAGTTAGGCACTTACAATGGAAGTGAATGGGGGCCAGTCTTTGAACATGAAAAAGTACAGCCACAAGACATAAACAAAATGCATGTTAACATGATTTGAGTGTGATAAAATCACTTACTGACCATTTCTGTTTAAAGTTATATCCAATTTCGTTGCCATGATGATGTAATGTCAACAAACCCTAAAATGACTTTAAAAATGACCATTTAAACAATAGCTCAAATAATACATGAGTTTTAACAGAAGAATTAATGTAAGTACTTATATAAAATTATAAGCTTCACATTTGTCTTTAAACCCTCCATTCTCTTCCATTGTAAGTGCCTCACTGTAACCTACATTTTTCGAAATTATTTTTTGTGGTAATAAACATTTTTCCAGAAATGCTGTCGATTGAGCTTAACTTGTTTTGAACCCAGGATATCCCTTTAAACCCTAAATTCATACAAAAATAGTAAGTAGTCCATGTGTCCTGTTTGCTGGTTAGCGGATAGGCCGGTACGGAAAGGCCATGGCGGCAGGGTGAAAGGCATGTGGAGACTGAGAGGGGTGTGCAGCGTGGGGTGTTAACGGGCAATGTGGCGAGAGTGCTAAGTGTGTGAGGTGTGGTGAGAGAACGGGGTGTGGGCTGTGTGGGGAGGGGAGGGCAGACTGGTGTGGGCTGTGGGGGGAGAGAGGGGAGGGCCAGCTGGGATGGATGTGAGGGTACATGTTGGGCTGGAATGGACCGCTGTGAGGTGGTGGCTGCACGACTGGACCCGACATCACCAGCTGTAATAGACTGAAAAACAAAACAAATACAACCAGTTACTCACTGCTAACGGATGAGCATGAATTATAATGTTAAAAGTCATGGACCAACTGTTACAGGTTTTTAAGCGGACGGTCGTGTTTGGTATCATTGTAAAGAACACTTTTTAAATTTTTAAATGATATAGATTACGATACATTCTGAGACTCTCAGCATAAGAAACTGAAAAAGCTGAAAAAAAAACAAAAACATTTTTTTACAAATTTATTTTTATTCTTATTTTTAATGATATATCTCTGGGTGTAAATAAGTGACTCTGAAATTGTTCCCAATTATGTCAACTGTATCTGAGAAAAATGTTGTGTTGATACGACAAAGCAATCAAAAGTTATAGCATTACTAAAATAATTTATCATAGTATCCAAAAACGTCTCTATGTATCCAAAAGCCTCTCCAAACAAATATAACATAATAATTGTACATAAACTAATTACACATGCAAACACAAAAATGACAAAGTGTGTATAGCATGCAGACATGATTTTAGTAATGAGATTTCACAGAACGAGAGTCTGCGTCACTCAGTCGGTGTCATTTACATGGCGCCATCTCCTGGTGGCCATATGTAACATTGTGCTTACCTTGTGATTTCCTTGTGTGTGGGCTGGTTTGAAAGATAATCACCTCATCTAAATAATGGTATGTGATATTTTATGTTCTGTTTTTTTTTTTTTTTTTTTTTTTGTGCTTTCCAACAACATATGACACATGATTTGATCAGTTTGATGTTTTTACTGATTGCAATAATATGTACAATTTCTTTTTAAATAAATTATCAAAACAGAACACTTCTGATTTGTCTGCAAATTTCAAAGCACTTGTTCAGTTTTGGTCATAATCCCTGAATGCATTGAAAAGCAGAGCTTCTAAGCTTTCAAATGATACCTATTTTGTGTTGGTCAAGAATGGCAGCGGTCGCATTCGAGCTTAAAGGTTTAAAGTAAACATCATTTTGCTATTCCATTTTGCATTACTAAGTTGCTTGCTTTTTAAGGTAGGTGACTTACTTGTTGTGAGGAAGTCTGGAGCACAGAGTCCGTAGATCCTCTGAGGAATAAATGACATGACAGGAAATGACATCACTTACAGGCCGCTCTCAAATTAAAATTTACAGTAAATGGCCATTATCATGTAAATATCACTCACCCCTGGCACACAGAAGGGCTCCTGTCGCCATTGCGACCTGAAGGGCTTGTGCCAGCCTATCCAGAGCCAGCTGGATGTGATTGGCAGCAGAGAGGTGTGTGAGCTTCTCACACAGATGACTGACTTCCTCCACCAGTGCGGCAACAGATTCCACAGGAAGCACAGTGAGCCGACCAATCAAATTCTGTTCTGTCAGATGGACCTGCAAAAGTTAAAATAAATATTTGATGTGTTGTAAATCTATAAGAGATACTAAAAAGATCAGTTCACCCAAAATAATTAAAATTTTATCATCATTTACTCACCCTCATGTTGTTTCAGACTTTTAGAACTTTTTTCTTCTATGGAACACAAAATAAGAAATTCTGAATAATGGGCTGGTCGCTCTTTTCCATGCAATTACAAAGCTTTTAAAGCTTTTATGCTTTAAAAAGGATGCAAACGCATCATAAAAGTAGTTCATACTGCTCTAGCACAATGTTTGAAGTCTTCTGAAACCATATGATAACTTTGTGTGACGAATAGACCAAAATTAAGTCGTTATTCACTGAAAATCTTGACAGCCGCTCTGGATTTCCTGGGTGTGTTCATGAGAGTTCGTGAGAGAGTTGCGATGTCTGATTTGTGAACTTATTGCTCTTTTAAGTCTGATCTTTTCAATTAATCTGTTGATCCGGTCTGAATGATTCATTCAAAAATTGGACTGATCCGTTCAACTCAATGACTGAATCATACGGTCACAGTGCTTCTCAAGTTAAGAGCTCACTGGACGGGAAGATTATCAGTGAATAATGACTTTTTCGGTCTGTTTCTCAAACAAAATTATCATATGGCTTCAGAAGACGTATATTGGTATATAGCGCAAACGTCATATGGATCACATTTATGGTGCTTTTAAATTATTTTTAAGCTTGAAAGATCCAGTGCCCATTCTTTGTAATTGCATGAAAAAGAGTGACCAGTATATTTTTCAAAATTTCTCCTTTTTTGTTTCACAGAAGAAAAAAAAAGTCAGACTGGTTTGGAACGACATAAGCGTAGGTAAATAATAACAGAATTTTCATTTTTGGGTGAACTATCCCTTTGAAGCCTAACAAACTTGTATCTATTACAGAAAAAACAAACCTGTAGCATAAGAAAGACTTGAAGAACGCTCAGGTGCAGTTTAGAGTACAGCTCTTCATTTGCTGCACCTTTTTCACTTTCCCCATGACCATTGGTCAAAGCCGACTTCCTTGCTCTCTGATAGGCTAACGGAGCTTTCACACACCATCTGAGCAGACCTAAGAGGGGTGCAATCTCAAGGCAACCTAATGGCAGGCTGGAATTGAGGGGTGTGTTGATGAAGGTGAGCAGCAGCAGCCTGGGATCATCTGTGATCCAACCAACCAGCATCTCCAAGAGTGCAGGGGGTGGAGTCAGCTCACCTACAAACAAAAACATCATATGTGAACACACTCACACAGACCAAATACAGAAAACAGACAGAGAGAAATAATGACAGGTAGCAGAGAGACACTCCAAAATACAACATACAAAACAAACAAGTAAGTCATATGGGTTTGGAACAACATAAGGGTGAGTAAATGACGACAGTTCACCCAGAAATGAAAATCTATCTCTTTAAGTGCCTTTTACCTGAGCACATCAGAGTAGCTCATGCATTTCTAAAATAACCTGACAATAACTTGTGTGTCATCATTACCACATAAATGACAGTGAAAGCCAGTACCTGAGGAGAAGTCATAGAGGGCCGTTACTGCAGTGATGAGCTGGCAGCAGAATCGTGGACTGGCTGAACAGATGTTTTGCAGTGTAGAGATGGCACATGGCACTAGGGTGTAGTAATCATCCATCAACATCTGAGCCAACCGAACACACCATGCAGTGTGTGTGCGCTGTATAAATATAAAATAGGTGCTTAAGATAAATCATGTACATATGTTATTAGATCTTGAAACCTTTTAGAAAATAAAGGCCTTTTTAAAGACATTATCAGTTAAAATCAGCTAACAGGTAAATCCAGAGTGATAAATCTTGATATGCCATTTTTAAATGATTTTTATATGTTCCTTGAGGTTAATTTATAATTTTATTCACTCACTTGTTTCCCAGCAAGATGTGATACAATCATGTACCAACTTACATTTACGTTGTTGTTCTTGGCAAATCAAACACTTAAACAGGTCATTAAAAGAATAGTTCAACCAGAAACTAAAATTCAGTCATGATTACTCGACCTCATGTTGTTCCAAGCCCACATAAGAGAAATTTAAATTAAATACAAAAGGCTGAAAGTTAGCCCCAGTCACCATTGAAACTAAATGGTGACTGAGAATAACATTCTGTCTAACATCTCCTTTTGTGGTCAATGTATGAAAGAATGAATGTCATATGGGTTTGTAATACATTAGTTGAGTAAGTTATGACAGTATTTACATTTTTGGGTCAACTATCCCTTTGAGAGTTCAAGTCAATTCTCACCAGACTAAAGTTAACAAAATGAATTGAAAATGAACAGATTAAATCCTGAAAGAGGGGACCTTGCTGCTAAATCAGTTATGATGTTTATGGGAAAAAAAATAAAAATATATATATGTATATATATAATAATAATAATATTATATTATATTATATTATATATATATATATATATATATATATATATATATATATATATATACACACACAGTATATATTAAAGTTAGATAATAGGATGTATATTATTAATATATTATTTATATTAAGTAAATCAGTACAACTTATATTATTCAAATGGCAGAAAAAATACCTGTATATATCAGATGGAGCTCTAGAGAGATGGAACTGAGAGATGTAACAGCTGTTTAAGGATGAAGTTGTCTGTTTAAAGCATTTCTCTGAGTAGTTCTCAAAGCATTTTTTGCTATTTCTGCCTTTCTTGTGAAAGGTGCTGTAATATGAGCCACAAGATGTGAGGCAAAATCAGATCACTCCAATGTCATGTGAAGCACTATAGTCTGCTTCATTGTTCATAAACAGGAGCAAAAGTTTAACTGCGTCGCTTGTTTGCAGAGATCGCTCTTTTTTATATACAGTGCATCCGGAAAGTATTCACAGCGCTTCACTTTTTCCACATTTTGTTATGTTACAGCCTTATTCCAAAATGGATTAAATTCATTATTTTCCTCAAAATTCTACAAACAATACCCCATAATGACAACATGAAAGAAGTTTGTTTGAAATCTTTGCAAATTTATTAATTTTAAAAATCACATGTACATAAGTATTCACAGCCTTTGCCATGACACTCAAAATTGAGCTCAGGTGCATCCTGTTTCCACTGATCATCCTTGAGATGTTTCTACAACTTGACTGGAGTCCACCTGTGGTAAATTCAGTTGATTGGACATGATTTGGAAAGGCACACACCTGTCTATATAAGGTCCCACAGTTAACAGTGCTTGTCAGAGCACAAACCAAGCCATGAAGTCCAGGGAATTGTCTGTAGACCTCTGAGACAGGATTGTATAGAGGCACAGATCTGGGGAAGGGTACAGAAAAATTTCTACATCATTGAAGGTCCCAATGAGCACAGTGGCCTCCATCATCCGTAAATGGAAGAAGTTTGGAACCACCAGGACTCTTCCTAGAGCTGGCCGCCCGGCCAAACTGAGCGATCGGGGGAGAAGGGCCTTAGTCAGGGAGGTGACCAAGAACCCGATGGTCACTCTGACAGAGCTCCAGCATATCTCTGTGGAGAGAGGAGAACCTTCCAGAAGAACAACCATCTCTGCAGCACTCCACCAATCAGGCCTGTATGGTAGAGTGGCCAGACGGAAGCCACTCCTCAGTAAAAGGCACATGACAGCCTGCCTGGAGTTTGTCAAAAGGCACCTGAAGGACTCTCAGACAATGAGAAACAAAGATTGAACTCTTTGGCTTGAATGGCAAGCGTCATGTCTGGAGGAAACCAGGCACCGCAAGATGCATCAGCAAACACATACCATCCTTAGTGTCTCATATCGCCCTGCCAAACAAAGGCAAAACAGTAACAACGCTAACACTGAAAGTGAGAAAATAGTTTTAAAGCTACTTGGTATTAATGTGGATTTTGTTCCTCACCTTGGGTTGGATGTTTTTGTCTTTAGGAACATGAAAGATGAACTCCTCCACCATCTCCACTGTGCTCTTCTCTAGTCCAGGTGTGGGACCAGAGGAGCTCTGTAGCACGCTGCCCAGTGAGATGTCCAGATGATACAGAACCTCTTTAGCCGCGCTCAGCGGATTGCGCCGCAGCAATGCATGCCGGATATCACTCATCTCTGCTGTGAAAGAGAAAATACATCATTATCATTTATACATGCATCAGTCTAATTGTTAACATCAGACATCAGTCAGTTCAGTCAGTTCAAAAATGACCTCAGAACTAGCATAATTCTTTCGACATGTACCTTGGTTAATCCATTGTATTTTGGATGGGTACAATGGTATTCATTCAGAAAAAAAAAAAAGAATCTTGTTTTTTGGACCATGGCTATACCTAGGTTTTTGTTCATACTATCATGGTACTACCATGATTTTTAGACATGGCACCATGGTAATACAATGGTATTTTGGATATGGTACTATGCTACAAACATGCACCACCGTTTTAACATATATAGGTACATGCATCGAGGTAATACCATGGTACACGGTACAATGTAAATAAATACCATGGTACATGAACATGGTACTCATTCAGTAACAGAGTACATAACAAAGTACTAGCATCTGATACCATCACTGTACCATGGTACCACTTAGTAAAGGCTAACACAACCAAATACTGAAACAGAGCATCTGTGAATGACCAACCAATGTATCCATAGCATATTTAACACAGTCGTATTAGAAGTCATTCTTATTTACATTAGGAGTGTGTTAGTAAAAGTCCCAATCAGTTTATATTAACACTAATAGACAAGATTATCAAATGCACTTCTAATGAGTGCCAATGATGTGGTGACACACACTGTTTATAACGATGCTGTTTGCACGCGACTTCTGCACAGCCGGCAACTAAAGTTTCCTTGGGGCACGGTACATATTCGTTTATAAAAATGTAAGTGTATATGGGAATAGAGTCCCATCTGGGTTAATTATTTAAACTAATTACATTAGTTTCCTTCGATCTGCAAATGTATATCGCCCATAACTGAATTCATCACAAAATAACTACAGAAAGGGCATTTCACACTTAGCTCAGTAAAGAGCGACACGTCTCATTGGCGCTCCTTGTGTACTGGAGTAGCATACGGTACTATGGCCAGAGGCTTTCTATGGAGGGTGACCTACAAGATTATGGAGCTATATATGTACCAAAATTCTGCGCGCGCAAAATTGTTTTTGGAGCATGCAAAATGATATTTTGAGCGCACAAAAATGTTCTGTGCGCGTAAGATGATATTTTGAGTGAGCAAGTTGATATTTTGGGCACAAAAAAGTAATTTTGCATGTGCAAGATGATATTTTGAATGCACAAAAAGCTATTTTGTACGCGCTTGAAATCAGTTTCGTAAAGCAATGTATCGTCTTGCAAAGACTAATAAATTTTTTTGCGTGTACAAGATTTCACTCGTTCTCTCTCCTTGTATACCCTCTGAGTGCGCACGGAACTTTAGACTGCTTGTTTGCTTTTCCAACAGTATTCCGGCAAGTCCCGCCTCCTACGTCAGGATTCGCTATTAAAAGCTCTGCGATTGGACAGTTGGGATTGCTACAGCAACCATGAACATCTCAGGCACAATGCTCCAAGTTCAGAACACACTTTATATAATGTATGGAGTTATCATTACAAAAGATATTTACCCCATTAATTATAGACATACTAGGAATACTGTAAGGCCTAATTTACTGTAATGTAAGTTTTTCAAAATATAGTAGCCTGGGATCATGCAATGCTAAGGATTTCTTTCTATTTTTTTAAAACGTTTTGCAGTCTCAAACAATTGAGGTTCAATATACTGTACATTTAATTTACCCCAAACTATGATAGGAGACATAATTGGCCTCTTTTCCTTTTCTTCCATTTCTTCTCCAATTTTGCCAGAAGGGTTGTGGTAGAATGCATAAACTTCATAAAAACAGCATACTGAACATTTCAAGATACCCCCAACTTTGAAATGCAAACAGAAACCGCTTTTCTAATTTATTATCAAGAATAGAATGTTAATTTAGTTATTAAATTATAATGTTCATAATATTTATAATATATAAGGCTGTCGAAAAAATAGGAGAGGACACACTAAAGAAGGTGGACAAAATAACATGTTTATTAAAAAAAATTATATTTCATATAATAATAACAAAAAGAAGGTTTTGTGGTTTCTGGTCCATGGCAGACTGTAATCTGGTCACATTTATTTGAATAAACTGCTCTCTCAGAATATCCTGTGCAATAGATAGAAGTCAAATTAAGCTCCTCCAAAACTAAGTTTTACACACGGGAGAGATTAAATTAATATAATTTCAGATGAAAGTGGTAGCTAACATGGCCAAGCTAGTAGCTACGTAAGTGTAACTTGGTAACCTAGATAACCAAATACTAGCCAAGAGAACCATACTAAGAGAGCTAGCCAGATAGTTAGCTAGCTAGTAAGCCTATTGGCAGCGTACAGACTAAAAAATATATTACATAAAGGTTAAATAAAAACAGTTAAGTCAAAAAAAGAGCTGCTTTCATGTGGTCATAATGTGTTACACATTTCCTTTCTAGAAAACAAACTATCACCCTCTCCTCTTCTTCTTGTTTTTATTAGCAGTATGATCTGTGGTCTAGCCAGCCAATCAAAATGTACCACCTCATCTCTGATTGGCTGAAATTCTGGCACATTATAATGCTGTGACCTTGTTGAGCATTCAAACAGTCAAAGCTATGAGCACACGCAGAGAGGGTAGGAGGAGAGAGCGAATGAGATCTTGCACACGCAAAAAAACAGTGGAGTTACGTAAATTTCAGAATTCTGTGCAAAATCACATTCAAATAAATGTTTTCAAGTGCAAAACAGCGAGTATTGATGCGGACTACCACCCCTGGAGTCACGAGTTTGAATCCAGGGAGTGCTTAGTGACTCCAGCCAGGTCTCTTAAGGAACCAAATTGGCCCGGTTGCTAGGAAGGGTAGAGTCACATGAGGTAACCTCCTCGTGGTCACGATTAGTGGTTCTTGCTCTCAATGGGGTGTGTGGTAAGTTGTGCATGGATCGCAGAGAGTAGCATGAGCCTCCACATGCGAAGTCTCCATGGTGTCATGCACAACGAGCAACATGATAAGATTTGTGGACTGACGGTCTCAGAAGCGGAAGGCAACTGAGACTTGTCCTCCACCACCTGGATTGTGGTGAGTAACCGTGCCACCACGAGGACCTACTAAGTAGTGGGAATTGGGCATCCCATATTGGGAGAAAAGGGGAGAAAATATAAAGAAATGCCTTTCACTAGAAACTCGTCAGTCAATCACTGTATTGAGGAATGAAGGCTATACAATGCTTGAAATAGCCAAAAAAAAAAAAAAACTGAAGATTTCATACAAAGGTGTACACTACAGTCTTCAAAGACAAAGGACAGCTGTCTCTAATAAGGACAAAAAGAGATGTGGAAGGCCCAGATGTACAACTCAACAAGAGGATAAGTACATCAGAGTCTCTAGTTTGAGAAATAGATGCCTCACATGTCCTCAACTGACAGCTTCATTGAATTCTACCCGCTCAACAACAGTTTCATGCACAACAGAATTGCAAAGAAAAAGCCACTTTTGAAAGAGTAAAACAAAAAGAAAAGGTTAGAGTTGGCAAAGAAACACAGACATTGGACAACAGATAATTGGAAAAGAGTGTTATGGATCTTAAACTCATTGAGCTTTTGTGGGATCAGCTAGACTGTAAGGTGCGTGAGAAGTGCCCGACAAGACAGCCACATCTATGGCAAGTGCTACAGGGAGTGTGGGGTGAAATGTCACCTGAGTATCTGGATAAACTGACAGCTGGAATGCCAAGGATCTGCAAAGCTGTCTTTGCTGCACATGGAGGATTTTTTTGATGAGAACTCTGTAGTTTAAGAATTTCTGAAAAAATAAAACAAAATAAAAAAAATCAAATTGTAATAGTAATTTTTCACATTATTAATGTCCTGACTATACTTTGTGATCAGTTGAATGCCACTTTGGTGAATAAAAGTACCAATTTCTTTCCATAAGAGCAAAATCTGTACATTATACCAAAGTACATTATACCACCAGTGTGTGTGTGTGTGTGTGTGTGTATATATAAGTATATATATATATATATATATACACACACAGTGGTGTGAAAAAGTGTCTGCCCCCTTCCTGATTTCTTATTTTTTTGCATGTTTGTCACACTTAAATGTTTCAGATCATCAAACAAGTTTAAATATTAGTCAAAGATAACAAGTAAACACAAAATGCAGTTTTTAAATGAAGGTTGTTATTATTAAGGGAAAACAAGATCCAAACCTACATGGCCCTGTGTGAAAAAGTGATTGCCCCCTAAACCTAATAACTGGTTGGGCCACCCTTAGCAGCAACAACTGCAATCAAGCGTTTGCGATAACTTGCAATGAGTCTTTTACAGCGCTGTGGAGGAATTTTGGCCCACTCATCTTTGCAGAATTGTTGTAATTCAGCCACATTGGAGGGTTTTCGAGCATGAACTGCCTTTTTAAGGTCATGCCACAGCATCTCAATAGGATTCAGGTCAGGACTTTGACTAGGCCACTCCAAAGTCTTCATTTTGTTTTTCTTCAGCCATTCAGAGGTGGACTTGCTGGTGTGTTTTGGATCATTGTCCTGCTGCAGAACCCAAGTTCGCTTCAGCTTGAGGTCACGAACAGATGGCCGGACATTCTCCTTCAGGATTTTTTGGTAGACAGCAGAATTCACGGTTCCATTTATCACAGCAAGTCTTCCAGGTCCTGAAGCAGCAAAACAGCCCCAGACCATCACACTACCACCACCATATTTTACTGTTGGTATGATGTTCTTTTTCTGAAATGCGGTGTTACTTTTACGCCAGATGTAATGGGACATACACCTTCCAAAAAGTTCAACTTTTGTCTCGTCAGTCCACAGAGTATTTTCCCAAAAGTCTTGGGGATCATCAAGATGTTTTCTGGCAAAAATGAGACGAGCCTTAATGTTCTTTTTGCTCAGCAGTGGTTTTCGTCTTGGAACTCTGCCATGCAGGCCATTTTTGCCCAGTCTCTTTCTTATGGTGGAGTCATGAACACTGACCTTAACTGAGGCAAGTGAGGCCTGCAGTTCTTTGGATGTTGTTGTGGGGAATTTTGTGACCTCTTGGATGAGTCGTCGCTGTGCTCTTGGGGTAATTTTGGTCGATTGGCCACTCCTGGGAAGGTTCACCACTGTTCCATGTTTTTGCCATTTGTGGATAATGGCTCTCACTGTGGTTCTCTGGAGTCCCAAAGCTTTAGAAATGGCTTTATAACCTTTTCCAGACTGATAGATCTCAATTACTTTTTCTCATTTGTTCCTGAATTTCTTTGGATCTCAGCATGATGTCTAGCTTTTGAAGATCTTTTGGTCTACTTTACTTTGTCAGGCAGGTCCTATTTAAGTGATTTCTTGATTGAGAACAGCTGTGGCAGTAATCAGGCCTGGGTGTGGCTAGAGAAATTGAACTCAGGTGTGATAAACCACAGTTAAGTTATGTTTTAACAGGTGGGGCAAACACTTTTTCACACAGGGCCATGTAGGTTTGGATTTTGTTTTCCCTTAATAATAACAACCTTCATTTAAAAACTGCATTTTGTGTTTACTTGTGTTATCTTTGACTAATATTTAAACTTATTTGATGATCTGAAACTTTTAAGTGTGACAAACATGCAACAAAATAAGAAATCAGGAAGGGGGCAAACACTTTTTCACACCACTGTATATATATATATATATATATATATATATATATATATATATATATATATATATTGCCTTATTGTGTATTTTTATATATACTTATATTTTTCTATTCACTTTTTATTGTTATTCCATTTGTTATTATTATCTCTGTCTTGTTGTTGTATTGTTTGTGCACTGGAAACTTCTGGCACCAAGGCAAATTCCTTGTATGTGTAAGCATACTTGGCAATAAAGCTCATTCTGATTCTGATTCTGATCAATTTGTGGCACACATATAACTCCACACTATACTAGGTTAGCATAGCAACGCATAAACTCGGCGGTTCCACATTATGGGCGGTACACTGGCGAGGAGACAAGAGGCCGTTTTTTAATGGATGTCTGTGGATGAGATGCTTCAGTGTGCTGAATAAACTGCTTTTGTGAGGAAACAGCTCATCACTTAATGCACTGACCTCCTGTCTACTAATCTGCAAAAAAAAAAATTCACTAAATAATGCTTTTGGAATGAAATATATGTGGTGTTTACTACGATAAAATCGTTGTTTTATAAGAGAAGACACGGACAATTTTGCGACAGGTAGACAGATAGCTCTCCCCATTAATTTGTATGGTATCCGCAAACAGTGACTACTCTCGTTAAATGCTAAAAGCGAGGAGGTTGGAAGATCTCTGCTGTGACCCCAAAAACTACTTGGACGCTAAAAATATATTAGGCCTTGTAAACAAAATATCAAAACAAGTGGAATTCATTTTGAAGAACACTTAAGTGTGCTTGCTTTAAAGCAAGCTTTTCAAGCAAAACATTTCACAAGAAAGGGTAGGTTTTAAACTGTATATATATATATCAATCTATGTACTGTTCAATATTTACTGTAGAAAGTATTTCTGGTTTAAAAGTGGAACAGGTTCATAGTAAATGCTACATATATAATATAATTAATTATGATGTATTTTGTTGCCATCAACAACAGAGAAAAACATAGAAACACTGACTATAATAAAATGGCACATCAAACATTATGAAATGGCATGAAAAGTCCTCTTGGTTTGATATTTTTATGAAGTAAATAAAATTTGAGAACTTTTATACTGAGATAACGATCTCCGTGTTTTTACGATAGTAGACAGCATAACGGTCAACTTGCGTGTTACGACAGTAAGTCACCGTTTGTGGATACCATACTAATAAATAGGGAGATCCGTAAACTGACACCTACCTGTCGCAAAACTGTCCGTGTCTTCTCTTATAAAACAGCAGTTTTATCGTAGTAAACTCCAAACAGAGTTCATTCCAAAATTATTCTTTAGTGTAGAACATGTAAAAGTTTGGCGGACAGGTGGTCAATTCAAGTGATGAGCTGTTTTCTCACAAAAGCAATTTATTCAGCACACTGAAACATCTCCTCATAGACATCTATTAAAAAAAATCTTTGGTCCTCTCACCAGTGCACCACCCATAGAATGTGAATATGGGACCGCCGTGTTATGCATTTTGTTGCTTACATTATATGTTGTAATTGGTAGAAGGGCGTTTGGCTATATATCAATTTAATTTAAAGCTGAAGTATGTAACTTCTGTGATAAAATACTTTCTCCTATCCCAGGTCAATATTCAGAGACAACTATTATTAAGCCATTCACAGGTTAATTTTCTTGAAAACTGAAAGCAGTGTGTTTCTGTTGCGCTATGAAAACTCTGTTAGTTTTGAGTGACCCGCTTATACTCGCCCCAACAACATTTCTAAACCAATGACGTGAGTTGGGAACGGGACTATCTCTTTGTTTGACCAATGGCAGACGGGAGGCGTATTCAGAAAGCTGTTTTGAATACAAAGTTATTTTTGCAATAGAGCCCAACAGTCTGGTTCCTGAAGTAAAAATCCCATTCATTTGTCCCATAGATGAATTGATTTTCAACGATAACTTATAAACCTTTAACCTTTAACGATAACTTATAAATGTGCCTTGGAGCGACCGCGCGCTTCCATGACACACTGTAAATGACGTAATCGAGTCGGTCTCCCTTCACCCTTAATCTACTTATATATTTGTACATATCGGGATATTTTGCAATAAATGTAAAATATATTGATTCTATACTTATACAAGTTATATATTCAATGACATCATTTGCAATGCTTCATGGGATTGAATTTGTACCTTCATAGAAGACAGTAAGTACACAGCATTGTAACTTTGACTTTATTTCAAATAGTTTTTTTTGCCTCAAAACAGAGTTGGTTGGTTTGGTTCATGGCTCACAACTCTTTTATGAAGGATTTGATTAAAAGTCTATGGAAGCAATGAATAGGGAAAATACTTTTGGAACCCAGACGGCTGAAAAAGTGGGCAGTCACTGTTGCGTTCCATTCCGTTTGGTGGTGCTACCCAGATATTTTGGGGGCCACTGTAGGCCTACTTTATTTATTAGCATGGGTAACCCCTACATGTAGGCTAAAGACAGTTCTATTATGGATTATGTGTACACCTGCAGTTTTCACACTGCTGGAAAGTGACGACAGAGTACAATTCATAATATATTGAACAATCGAATGGATAATAATAATTTGTTTCAGATAGCGGTGTGACATGCTTCATACTTTATCTAAAATTAGTAACACATATTGTTCTATCGCAGACATATTTTTTTTCTAATTCTTCTATAATTGTTATACATACATTTTTATGACCTTATATTTAACGACAAACCACATGGTATATTTTAAAAAACTGTCACGCTGCAGGACTGTTTACATACAGTAAATGACTTGCTAAGAAAGCAAAAAAGTGATTCAAAATAGTACAAACTGTAAAAGTTACAGCACCTTAAATGTACACTTTCTCAATACAGTCATATAAATGTTAACCTAAAAATATTCAGAATATTTGACAACTACCAATATTTGAAAACACCACTGGGTGGCGCTATTTTACGGCTGATTTTAACACATGTGGTACTCGAATGTAGCGCCACCCCACCGCCTCTCCGCTGACGGGACACCAGACTCTCTAAACATCAGCATCACTATCCAGCTTCAACTTCACATCCATAGCACAAGACGAGCCGTGAACATGACCATCAACACGCTCAGTCAGGATGGAGTGCAACGACAACAAATGCCCTGCCTGACCAAGGTAACCCTAAAAGTTTAATTTCATGTACATCTTATAGAGCTGCTGTAGAAAAGACTCTTTTTTTTTTTGCAAAAAAAGTTTCACCCTGTAAATCAGAGTATAGGAACACTTTTTTTTCTCACATCATTGCTTTATACCTTTTCTGTTGCAAATAATTTCATTATAATCACATTGAATATCATTTACAACAATGCTCTATACTGTATTTCACATTAACTAAGGGCTTTACCTACTTTTATAGGCTATTTCTCTTATTATGAATTTATGCTTTAGCTGCTTTTTTTTTTAAGGTTAAATCACCTAAATATTTATGGAATTTGTCTTCCAATAGGCTACTTAAATAATCAAACCCATTTTACTCTAATTGTAAAATTAAAATGTATTAAGGTATGCGTCCTGGTTGTTTTATGTCTTTATTCTATGCATGGATAGGAACGTATTATATATATATATATATATATATATATATATATATATATATATATATATATATTTTAACGTTTTTTTTACCATTTGTAATCACATTTTGCTTTGTGTGGTTCACTTAAATAGTCCCATGGAGTGACATTTGTTTTAAAGTACATATGTTGCATGTAGTTCTCAATTACTGTAATATGGGGGTCATTAAACAGTAAGTATAACAATTAGACAATCTTTTTTTTTTCTTTAAGTTGGTTTAAAATGAAGTTGGGTGAGTGCAGGTACATTTTTTCCCCTCTATAGTTTAGTTGAGAAATGTTTCTATTTAAAATGGTACTGTGTGAAGGGCTAAACCATTTAGCGTCATATTTTAAAACAACAGCAATGACATATGATCATAAACTGTCCCTCTTTACCTATAGCATGTCACACTGCAGGACACTGCTGTAACTGCTTGATATTTCATGTCCACTGGTTGCTTACAGATGGAGCGGATGATAATATCCATGCAGGACCCTGATATGGGCATCAAGCTGCGCAACCAGCGTCTTCTTATTACAGTCATACCACACGCAATGACTGGTGAGCCCCACTCTTTCCATTACTGCATTAAACTTCAAGCATCACTCACACTCTCTTGATAATCCCAAATGGACGTGGCTGTTCTGCTTATTTTCCAGTCACTGACTTGTTATGGCATGATTACAGATACCGGTGAGGCATGACTAGAATAGCGTCTCATTATTATTATGGAAATAGTGTGCATTTCACAGTTAAGTATCTATGCATATCTTGGAAAGTCTTGAGTGCACATGAGGACTGTGAATCAATAGAAGCTTGCGCAGTGAAATTAGACTCCTGTGTGCAGGTTTAGCCTCTGTGCTCATTTTTCTTGCTATTAATTAGTCAAACTGTGCATGTTTTGCACCTGCACTGTTTCTCAGAGGACACAGGGCTACGTGTGAATGAACAAATGACTATTTTTGGCAAACAAGAGAAATGTAAGTCAAAGTCACTACTAAATCAAAGTCAACACTTAATTAAATGTTTAGGCTATTTGTATAACTGATTTATTTAACAGTAGGTCTTTGAAAACTTGCCCAAATTAACTAAAAAGGGATAGCGGTCAGTTCTGCTATAGGATAGATAGATAGATAGATAGATAGCATATTTTTTGGTGTCTGTGTTTGCTTTTGTTAACTGCAATCATATGTAATCTTATACAGGCACTGACATTATTGAATGGCTGATTAAGAAGTATTCCATCTCTGATGAAGGTAGGACAGTAATGTGAACTGTATCTATTTCTCATATTAAACTGATGGTACAGTGGAGTATAACATTTTGAACCTCTTAATAGGTACTTAGATCACTTTATACCAAATGTATAATAAAAAAAGAGATGTAAATATCTATAAATATCCATATGAACAGTATATGCAAATGTATAGTAACGCCATGGCAACCAGACATCACACCCTACACATTGTAAAAAGTGGTAACAACAATTTTCTCATAATTTACTCACTCTCATGCCATCCCAGATGTGTATGACTTTCTTTCTTCTGCTGAACACAAATGAAGATTTTTAGGAGAATATATCAGCTCTGTAGGTCCTTTCAATGCAAGTGAATGGTGACCAGACCTTTCAAGCTCCAAAAATCACATAACGGCAGCATAAAATTAATCCATATGACTCCAGTGGTTAAATATATGTTTTCAGAAGCAACATAATTAGTGTAGGTGAGAAACAGATAAATATTTAAGTTCTTTTTTTACTATAAATCTCCACTTTCACTTTCACATTGAAAGTGAGGATTTATAGTAAAAAGGACTTAAATATAGATCTATTTTTCACCCAGAGTGATCGCATCACTTCAGAAGACGTTTACGTTTATGCTGCATTTATGTGATTTTTTGAGCTTCAAAGGTCTGGCCATCATTCACTTGCATTGAAAGGACCAACAGAGCTGAGATATTCTTCTAAAAATCTTCATTTGTTTTCTGCAGAAGAAAGAAAGTCATACACATCTGGGATGGCATGAAAGTGAATAAATGATGAGAGAAATTTTCATTTTTGGGTGAACTATCCCTTTAAATTAATCTTGTTGTTGTAACCTATTGTATTAAGGCTTATTCAGGGATGTATTTTTGACTTGTAAAAAATCAGTTAATTTGGATGTTACCCCATGAAGCAAAAATAAATAAATAAATAAATAAATAAATAAAATGCATGAAGCACGTTTTAGGTTAAAAAAACATTTCAGTGCACTTTTAACAGAGTAGCATCGTGGCAGTTTTTCTCAGGCTAGCACCACTCATATCTTCAGAAAATGTATAAATGTAGTTCTATTCATTATTTTACTGCATAATATAATAATAATGTAAAGGTAATACATTTAAAGGAAATAGTAAAAGAATGCTCACAGCATGTCTTAGTCTGTGTGTGGGTTAATTTCCATGTTCTCTGCTGTGGTGTATTTTTTTTAAGCTTTCCAATTTCCTGTGTTTGTGTGTGTGTGTGTGTGTGTGTGTGTGTCTTGAGGTTGTGGCCTCTGGAGATAACATTATTCTCCATGTGCAGTCCTTAGGGGGGCTTCAAAACATACACACATGCACACACACAACCCCAAGGGAACTGAATTGCTTATTAGTGTTGCTTTGGTGCCACAAAGTTCGATTTCTGTAATGTTAAGTGAGGTGTGTGAAAGATTTTAAAGGTAAATACATAAATGTCACAAATAAAAAGAACATATGGTTTTTGCGGGTCTGAAAGCCTTATTAAACAAGCCGTGCTTTACACAGCTGTGCCTGACATAAACAAGAGTTTGGCAAATCTCTCCACTCCAGTGAGGGAACAGCTAGTCAAGGGTTGGACTGGAATGTTTGTATTCCCATATATTTTTTCCTGGTTTCAAAATTTGCACACTATATTTTCCCCCCGATTGTCCTCATAAAGCTTTAGTGGGCTTTGTTTTGTATGTACTGTACCTGGGTGTGTATGTAGTACGTGCATTTGTTTTTTGCTTATTTTTAATTAGAGGCATTGCACATTGGACAAACCCTTGTGAAGTATGGTTACATCTACCCTTTAAAAGAGCCCAGAAACCTTACTCTGAAATCTGATGATTCACCATATCGTTTTCAGGTATGCACACACACATTATTATATTTGCATATAATTCCAAGTTAAACTTTCATCATCAAACACAGTATCTAATGAATCTCACTCTCTTTCTTTATCAGACACCATACTACTGGACATCAACATGCTGGCCTGCTTCAGAGCTAGACTATGGTGAGTTCTAAGTGCCCAATAAAGGGATAGTTCCCCCTGTCATCATTTACATGCCCTCATGTTGTTCCACATGTTGTTGATGTTATTTCTTCTGTAAAAACACAAAAGGAGATGTTTTACTAAATGTCCAGGCTGCCCTTCTCCACACAACAAAGGTAGAAAGTCAAACTTGGCGCATGCTAACTGAACACGTGAGAACCAATGACATTGAATGTGACAAACAACAATGCAAAACATCTCCTTTTGTGTTCCATATAAAAAGGAAAGTCATACTGGTTTCGAACGACATGAGGTTGATCTAATTTTTGGTTGAAAAGAATAATTCTCTCATCATTTACTCACCCTCATGCCATTCCAGATGTGTATGACTTTCTTTCTTCTGCTGAACACAAACAAAGATTTTTAGAAGAATATCTCAGCTCTGTAGGTCCATACAATGTGAGTGAATGGTGACCAAAACTTTAAAGGTCCAAAAGCATATAAATGCTGCATAAATGTAATCTCCAGTGGTTAAATCCATGTCTTCAGAAGCGCTATGATAAGTGTGGGTAAGAAAAAGATCAATATTTAAGTCCTTTTTTACTTTCAATCTCCTCTTTCACATTCACTTTCACATTCTTCTTTTTTTTTGTTTTTGGTGATTCACATTTCTTGTGCATATCGCCACCTACTGGGCAGGAAGGAGAATTTATAGAAAAAAAGGACTTATATATTGATCTGTTTCTCACACCTATTATATCGCTTCTGAAGATATTGATTTAACCACTGGAGTCATATGGATTACTTTTGTACTGCCTTTATTTGCTATGGCTACCATTCACTTGCATTGTGAGGACCTACAGAGCTGAGATTTTCTTCTAAAAATCCTTGTTTGTGTTCAGCAGAAGAAAGAAAGTCAAACACATCTGGGATGGCATGAGGGTCAGTAAATGATGAGAGAATATTTTCATTTTTGGGTGAACTATCCCCTGAAGGGGAAAACCAGACAAATATATGTACGTTTATTTATTTATATGTTATGTTTTAGCAATCTACTTGGCCAAGAAGAACATTCGTAAACAAGGAGAACTGATTGACTATGAAAAGGTAATTATCCAAATCCACAACATCTACCTCCTAGTTAGTCTAATAGGTGGGACTACTAGTCTCTAGTATCTATCTAGTAAGACTCATGTAGTCCTGGAACCATGGAATAATCTGTTGTTCTCTCTCTCTCTCTCTCTCTCTCTCTCTAGGAGTGCTATAATGCTTTACATAAACGTATCAACCACACCTGGGACTTTGTTGTGATGCAGGCAAGAGAGCAGCTTAGGTAACTGTCCTCACAACACACACACACACACACACACACACACACACACACACACACACACGTTTACTACATATATACATATAAACAGAGACATACCATATACTTCTAATGTTTTATGTTTTTTTACATAAAGCTAATTATATTTACAATAGACTAACCCTAACCTACACCCCAGCCCTAAACCTAAAAGAAAACATTGCATTTTTACAATTTTCAGAAAGAATTATTTAGTTAATATATTGTTTTCACAAATTGAGGATGTCCCAAATGTCCCCAAAGGAATATTTGATCAGATTTAGCTTACTTCTGAAGACAAATTTGCCCAAAAGTATAGTTAAGGATGTATAGTTAAGCAGCTATAATAGTTGTATTTATTTTTTTATTTTTTTTGTTATGGCATTTTTACTGTATGCTTGTAATTGGCCATGTTATGTAATTTTATGCTAAGGGCATCAAAACAGCGTCGGAAAGCCGATCGTATAGTGTTGGAGTGTCAAGAACAAGCGTACTGGCTAGTGAACAGACCTCCTGTGAGTACTCAACATGATAAATTCACAACACTAACACTATCTGAAAGGTACCATGGTATTACTTGTTTTTTTTTCACATGCACCATGGTTATGCCATGGTAGTAATTGAAATACCATGGATTAGCATGTAAATACCATGATACATGTATAGAATAATTATCCTGTTCCATGGTATATATTAAAATGCCATGGTTTTACCATGTTTTTGGACGGTACATAAGAAAACCAGGGAAGTACCTTTGAGTACCATTTAAATACCATGGTACATGAATATATTAATCATTCATTACCATGGTATATATAAAAAGTACCATGGTATTACCATGTTTTTGCACATGTACTGTGGTAATACTATGGTATTTGAAATACATTGGAGTACCATGTAAATAGCATGGTACATGTATACAGTAATTATTCAGTACAATGTTATTCATTATATCAAATTGCCATTTTTGGCAAATTTGGTAGTTTTTTTGGACATGTACCATAAGAATACATGTTTAATTTTTTTGGACATGTTACCACGAAAATGCCATGTTTCTGAACCAATACCATAGTACTTTTGAACTAAATACCATGGTATATCTCAAATTACCATGGTATTACCTTCTGTAACCATCGCTGTGCCATGGCAACAGTACTTTTTTGTAAGTAAAATGCTTCAAATGACTATAATGTGCTGATAATGTATAATGTGTGTGTTATACATTTACAGAATTATCAATAGCCCCTCAATGCCACTAACATGTAACTACATAAGAACATACATACGTTTTATCCAAGCCTTTTATAAATGTGATACAGACTTCAAAGTGTGCTGAACGCATTAGCCCATCATGCGGCAGGGCAATGCCTAAACTGCAGCGGCATCTGTGCCAGTTCGACACGTGCCCACATATCTGTATCCAGCCTTTGCTTATAAAATATTCAGCTAGTTGGTTAAAAGCAGGAAAAAGGAGCAATGGGAACAGAGCGAGAGGAGAGGGCAGATTCTTGCTAATATTAGAAAAGAAAAGGAGAAATAGAGTGGAACAGATTAGTGACTTCAAAATGCACACTCATGAATGCACACACAAACACACACAGAGGGAAATGCAAAGGATATGTGGATTGATTTTGCCTGTTTTTATTTTTTTAGACAAATGAGGTAACATGATAAAAAGTAAACCGGAAGGATAGAGTTAAGGGCTATGTATTTGCATCTGTGTGTGTGTGTGTGTGTATCTCTAATGGTTCCATCTTTTGGCTGAGCACTTAAGAGGATATAATATTACTAAGTGACTATGTGTGTTTTAGTGGCCACTAGTGTACACTGCATATGCATGTGTGTGTGTGTGTTTGTGTAAGCGCTCTTGCACAAGAGCATTTTAATGAGGAATCCAAATGATGATTTAATCTGGGAGGGATTTAGAGACCATTTAATTCCTACACAGCCAGTGTGTGTATGTGTGTGTGTGTGTGTATGTGTGTATGTGTGTATGTGTGTGTGTGTGTGTGCGTGCGTGCGTGCGTGCGTGCGTGCGTGTCTGGATACAGAGTAAATCCACCTGCGAGATATGACTTGGATTTGGGTTAGTTTAAAAGGCTGGAAAAAACAAGGTTTGGAACATTTGATAATTTTAATGTCAAAAAACAAAATAATACACAAATCAAACACTGATTGACTACAATGGAATATAATTAAAGGAATATTCTGGGTTTAATACAAGTTAAGCTCAATTGACAGCATTTATGGTATAATGTTGATAACCACAAAAATATATTTGGACTAATTTCTCTGTTTTTTTGTAAGCAAAAATCGAGGTTACAGGGAGGCACTTACAATGGAAGTGAATTGGGGACAATTTTAGGAGAGTTTATAATTTTATTAAAGCACTTACATTAATTCTTCTGTTAAAATTCGTGTTATTTGAGCTGTAAATTTGTTTAAACCGTAAATTTTACAGTAGTTTTAGGGTTTACGGCATTACGTTACATGTATATATATATATATATAAGAATGTCATATTATGTAGAATAATGTAAACTCTAATTATATTGAAGTATGTTTAATATTTTTCAGCCTGGAGTGCTGGACATTCTAGATCATGGACCAGAGAGACGGACCATGAACACAAGAGTACAACTGGTCAGTGAGCTGACCACCACAACACAACTAAACACTCCCAAAACAACACATTATGCAAAGTTTCAAAAATATATGAACAAACATTCACAGCTGAATCGCACATGTTTAAGCATCTTCTACAGCTTTCTTTCTTTCTCTTTCTTTCTTTTTTTTTTATCATGCATCCTTATTCAAGTAAGTAATCGCTGAATGCTGCTTCATTTCCTGCTTTCATCTCTTTCATTTCATGCCAGTATCATAAAATTCATAATGTATGCAAATGTTAGATATCCTAATAGATATTTTGTCATTGCTAAATTACAGAAAAGAATGCAGAATTCTACAAAAAAGAGGTACAGTAAGTTATCTGAATGTTAATTATTTGTCTTTTTATTACTGTTTTTATTATGATGTATAAATATGTTTTAAAACAGTAATACATTTAAATAAAATATTATATATTTTTAATATGTTATATAAATTATACATAATTATACTTTTATTATTATTGTCATAAATATTTCTATATCTTAATTTTTGTAATACTTAAGTCTCGTAATAAGTGTTGGATTTAGTAATGCACAGTGTATACAACCAAATTACGTAGGACATTTAGTTTACATCATGCATTAGTGTGTTTTTGTGTTTGTGTGTATGTTAAATGGCTTTAGATTGAACACAACAGGATAGGCCTGGGGAGAAACCGTGTCAAGTCCTCAATTTGCCTCGAGAGGTACTGAATGTGTGTTTGTGTGTGTATTGCTCCGCAATAGCTAATGGACTATGTCCTTAAAGGTTTCCTTTTTAATAGACATCTGCTGACAATAAACCTTTCTAAAGGCCTTGTGTGTGTGTTTGTGTGTTTGTAGTTTTGTTAAGTACTGTGAGCAGTACCAACCACATGACCCTATAATGCAAGGATGCCTTCCTAGCAACCCCTGGATCACAGATGATGTCTTGTTTTGGAACATGAACACCGACACGTGAGTCAAAAAAACATAAACACACATAAGTTACTATTGGTAATGTTTTATATAAAACAAAACAAAACTGTTGCCTTTTTTTTTTGTTCAAAACCTCTAACTCTACATATTAAAATAATATTATAGGTTCAAAACAAGTTAAGCTCAATAGACAATTTTGTGGCATAATGTTGATTACCACAAAAACTAATTTTGACTTGCCCATGCTTTTCTTTTAAAAAAAGCAAAAATCTAGGTTCCAGTAAGGTACTTACGATGGAAGTGAATGGGGGCCAATCTGTAAACATTAAAATACTCACTGTTTTAAATGTATAGACACAAGACGTAAAAAATATGCATATTAACATGATTTTTCTGTGATAAATTTGCTAAAGTTATAGCCAATTTTACAACTTCGTTGCCATGACGATGAAATGTCAACAAACCCTAAAACGACTGTAAAAATAGCTCTAATAAAACATGATTTTTACAGAACAATTAATGTAAGTGCTTTTATAAAATTATAAGCTTCACATTTTTGCCTTTAAACCCTCCAAAATTTGGCCCCATTCACTTCCATTGTAAGTGCCTCACTGTAACCTCGTTTTTTGCTTTTTTGAAGAAAAGGAGGGACGAGACTAAATTATTTTTTGTGGTAATCAACATTATGCCACAAATTCTGCCGATTGAGCTGAAGTTGTATAGAACCTGGAATATTCCTTTAAACCTTGTTGCATAAACCATTTGTGCTACGAAAATGATAGCTCATGAATGACAGCTATGAATAATACCTTAAATAATGCTGCTTATTGAGTAGAGGTGTGCTATTTCTTTTCTAAGTGTTCGGATTTAAGTTTTTTTGGCCTCGTGAACAGTAAAACACTGAAAAAAGGAGGGACTGAGCCAAATCTAGGAACCAGAATAGAGACATGTGAATGTGCTCTTTTTCTTATTTTGGCCAGTAAGCACCTAGCAAACACCCAGAATACCTTAGCACCCACCCAGAACTTCTAAGTAACCACTTAGCAGCTCCTTCAGCAACCATTCACAACACTCTAGCACCGTGTTGGCGAGTTTTATATGGGTAATTATGACTCTACTTATGACTCTAAAATATAGCTTGTTTATGGCATAAATGGGTACAATTGCAGAATGTACCTTTAAACATTTTAAACTCCTAAAAAATAAATATGCAAGTGGCATAAATAAATATGCAAAACGACCTGTTTGAACTCGAAGGTCAGTAAGGAATTCCTCTGTATAACTATGTGTTTTCCTGAAACAGGGTTGCTGTGCCGACTAAACTTCGTGTGGAGCGCTGGAGCTTTAGTTTCATGGAGCTGCTGAACGATCAGTTGGGCAGAAAAGAGCTTCTGATTTATCTGGAGAAAGAATTCAGCGGTATGTATATACTGTGTATATATATATATATATATATATATATATATATATATATATATATATACACACACACACACACACACACACACACACACACTGTTATTCAAGATATGGTCTGTTAAAAATACCGTTTGAGGTCATGTATTCTATGAACAGTCAATTGTGCAGTTGTATCATAATAACCTTCACAAAAAGTACTGTGGCACAGTGATGGTATAAAGTGTTAATACCACAGTACTTTCATACATAATATACAATGACACTGAATTATTAACATATTCATAAAAAAAAATGGTACTGTAATACCATAGTACATATTAGGTGTATTTAACTACTATGTACTATCATTAAAGTAAATACAATACAATGTACTTATTGTGTAACTACATGCTATTATTTTTTACAACTGAGGTTGATGTATAGGTAGGTTTAGGGTTAGGGTTATGGTTTAGGTTAGGAGTGGGGGTTGGGGTAGGTTACATTTAGGATTAGAGGTAAGGTTAACAGTGTAACTACAGATGTAATTAAATGCAGATAATTTAATTGAAAGTGCAATGCAACAACACATATGTACATTGTATCAAATGCTTAAGTACATAGTTGTTAAAGACACCTAATATTAAGTGGGTCCCAGTTGTCTGTGATTTCAACCCAATTCTGAACAGGAGCCCAGAACCATCTTTCCCCTCTGTACTGATTTTGAAGTTTAATGGGAGCTCATCCCATTTTTATCCTGCTGCACACTCTGCATGTATCAATAATGTAACATCTTTTCACATTTCTCTCTCCCTCATTCCCTCTCTCTCTCATTCCTTCCCTCTCATGCTCTTGTTCTTTCTCTTTTTCATGGTGCTTACTTTCTCTCTTGTTATCAGCGGAGAACTTGTGTTTCTGGCAGGCCTGTGAGGACGTACGTCACGGCGAGACCTCAAAAATCCCTGAGAAAGTGGAAGAGGTTTACAAGTACGACTTTACAATTCATCCATGTTACAATGTATTTTACACATTTGAACTACTCTAATATACCATGTTCACTTCTGTGTGCCTTTAGTAGTGGGAAGTTGATGCATAATGCCTATGCTTTTTTAACCGTTTAAGAGAACAAATTAATTATAAAAATGTTACTAACTACAGTCTTGTTCAACACGAAATAGGTATCTTTTTAAAGCTTAGAAGCTGTACTCTACAATGCATGTAGGCATTATGACCACATCTGAACAAGTGCTTTGAAATATGCAGAAAAATCAGAAGTGTTCTGTTTTGATAATTTATTAATAATTTTGCACTGCACATACTGTATTATTGTAATCGGTAAAACATCAAACTGATGAAATAGCCATGTGCCATATGTCGTTGGAAAGCTCTCAAAGAGTAGAATACAACCAGCCTATTTGTTTTACTCATGGACAAATATATAGTGAGTATTAGCTAAGTATATATCTTTGACATACCTGTTACATGTAAATAGGTGTTGCTTTTGTCACGTTTTCGCTTATAACTTCATGAAAAACAAACAAAACATAAAATATCACATACCATAACTTAGAGGAGACGATTATCTTTAAAACAAGCCCACACAAAATGTAATCAGATGCAATGATCATTAGATAATCCACATGAAGCACAATGTGCACACAGCACACAATGTGCTATCTGGCTAAAATCACATTAGCTTTCCTGGATCAGATGATTCCATCGGAAAATGTAGTATGTTGTCCAGCAACACTAAACCAATTGTATTAGGATTCAGATTGCTGAAACCAGAGGTGGAAGTCATCCAAATATGGGCAGAGAGGATTGTTCACTCTAATTACATATAGCCACTAGGAGATGGTGGAAAGTACATGACACAGAATCAATAATGGCTCAAATGACCCAGAATGAAACTAAATGAGATTTCGTTACTCATGCCTGCATGTTTTGGAGAGAGAGCATACCTTTAGTCATTGTTGTATTTGCATGTGTAATTAGTTCTTTTTATTATGTTTTATTTGTTTGGAGAGGCTTTTGGACACTTGGAGATGTTTTTGGATGCTATGATAATCTTTTTTTTGTTGTTTCTTTTTTTTTTTTTACTTATACGCCTTAAATTTTAAGTAATCAAAACAAGCAAGTACAATATTCATTTTCATTATAATCAGGCAGTTTCTGGCCCCTGGTGCAAGTCGCTGGGTGAATATTGACAGCAAGACTATGGAAAAAACCCTGGAAGGACTCAAGAATCCTCATCGTTTTGTCCTGGACGATGCTCAGATGCACATTTACTTCCTCATGAAAAAGGTACGAAGTTTAAGTTTGTGTTCATTTAAAGGAAACTTTTGGAGTTCAAACAAAAATGAAAATTCTGTGATCATTTACTCACCCTCATATTGTTCCAAACCTGTTTGACTTTCTTTTTCCTGTGGAACACGCAGCAGATGTTTAGCAGAATGTTCACACTTCTTACTGTACATACAATGAAAGAATACAAGTTTGAATTTGCAGAAGCACAAAGGGAAGATTATCAGTAAATAATGGTCTAAATTTTGGTATGTTCCTCACATAAAGTGAACAATTGGCTTCAGAAGAGTTTAAATATACTGCATGAGTCATATGGACTACTTGAATGGTACTTTTATGGTGCTTTTTTGTCCTATCTGGAGCTTGACAGCCCCTGGTCACCAAATGTTTTTGTTGTATGGAAAAGAGCAGCATCAACATTCCTCCTAAACTCCTTTTGTGTTCCACAAAAGAAAAAGGTCATGTGAGTTTGGAGCAAAATGAGGGTGAGTAAATGAGGAAAGAATTTTTTAATCTATTGAAACTATTGGTGAACTATTCCATTTATACAATGAATAATTGAATCAAATAAATACAGAAAAACAATGTTCCTATTGTTCCCAGGTAATAATTTCAGGCCATAAGCACAATAACAAATCTACTTTGTTTATTTATTTAGGATTCATACCCACGTTATCTCAAGTCAGAGCTCTATAAAAATTTATTAGCTCAAGCCATAGTACCACAGGAGGCCAAGAAAAGGTAAACATGAATCATGTTTACTTAAATATGTATTGATCAGTCTGCAAGTGTAGAGACATCTTATCAGTGTGTGTTTGTATGTCCAGTGTGTTCCCGTTCATGCGTCGTCAGCGACACTCCAGTCCCTCCCCCGCGCTCATCACCCACAACACAGATGATGATGGGAAGGCCAAGAACTCTAACTCTATCAAAATCAATTCTGGAACAGCATCCCGACTTTAAACACGCAATGTTTTTTTTTAATATTTCATGTGACCTTATCTTACCTAACACAGTTGCAAATGTAGACATCTGCATTGTTTTTTATTGCTCTCTACAAAATAGATATTGTAGCTTTAAACTTAAGTTTATTATTTATAGAGAATGCTCCTCTATTCATATTTCTCTGCTACACAGAATTACAGATTTCATGCATAAGATACAAGACGTAGCAATAGTGCCTTCAGGCACTATAACCATACTCATTTTAAAATGTTACAAGTCTGTAATTTTTTTAGTGTTTCAAGTGTAAAGCCTGCTTTTCACATTGTCTAGTCCTTTAAATGTTTTTATCTGTTTATTTGATATTTTTTCCTGTCTGCTAATAATGCATAATTTTACTGTCTATTTTCATTTATTAACAACGTCATATTTTATGAGCACACTTAAGTGAATACGTGATGGGGAATGAAACAGTTTGTATTACAAGACAGTGTACTGTAAACCTAATCTCTTGGATTAAAGTAAATTTCTATTAACCATATAAAGGACTGTATATAGTCTTGAGGAAAGAAATGTCAAAACGTAGCACCTGAACACAGTAGCATTAAAGGAATATTTTGGGTTTAATACAAGTTAAGCTCAATCGACAGCATTTGTGGCATAATGTTGATTACCACAAAAAATAATTTAGACTCATCCTTCCTTTTCTTTAAAAAAGCAAAAATCGAGGTTACAGTGTGGCACTTACAATGGAAGTGAATGGGGCCAATTTTTGGAGGGTTTAAAGGGTGAAATGTGAAGCTTATAATTTTATAAAAGCACTTACATTAATTCATCTGTTAAAACGTATGTATTATTTGACCTGTAAAATTGTTTAAATCGTCATTTTTAAAAACAGTCGTTTAAGGGTTTGTTGACATTACATCATCATGACAACAAAGTTGTAAAATTGGCTATAATTTTACACAGAAAAGGTATATTAGCGATTTTATCACACTAAAATCATGTTAATACGCATATTGTTTATGTCTAATGTTTACAGATTGGCCCCGTTCACTTCCATTGTATGTCAAAGGAACCCAGATTTGTACATTTTTTTACAAAAAAGGAGGGGCAAGTCAAAATTTATTTTTGTGGTAATCAAAATTATGCCACAAATGCTGTCAATTGAGCTTAACTTCAATTGAACCCGGAATATTCCTTTAAAGCAACAACCCCCTGAAAGGTTAGATGAGGTCACTACTAGAAAAAAAAAAATGGTCGCTTAAAGAGATAATTCAACCAAAAATTAAAATATTCTCTCATCATTTACTTACCCTCATGCCATCCCAGATATTTAAGACTTTCTTTCTTCTACTGAACACAAATGAAGCTTTTTAGAATAATATTTAAGCTCTGTAGGTCCTCACAATGCAAGTGAATGGGTACCAAAATGTTTAAGCTCCAAAAGCTCATAAAAGCAGCATAAAAGTAATCCATAAGACTGCAGTGCTTACATTCATGTCTTCAAAAGCGATATGATAGGATATGACCACCTACTGGGGAGGGAGGAGAATTTATGGTAAAAACTGACTTAAATATTGATCTGTTTCTCACCCACACCTATAATATTGCTCCTGAAGATATAGATTTAACCACTGGAGTCTTATGGATTACTTTTATGCTGCCTTTAGGTGCTTAAAAAATGTGGTACCCATTCACTTGCATTGTATGGACCTACAGAGCTGAGATATTCTTCTAAAAAACGTTGTGTTCAGTGGAAGAAAGAAAGTCATACACATCTGGGATGGCATGAGGGTGAGTAAATGATGAGAGACTTTTCATTTTTGGATGAACTACCCCTTTAAGGCCTTGACTTATTATGACATCATAATATTATAAGGTGTCTATAAATTTATGCTGTTTTAGGTGAGATTATGAAATATACTGTAGCAGGGTGTCTTACCATATTAAAACTATATTTAAATACAAATTTAAAAGATGGTTCTACAATGGATAGTAGTCAAAATGCCTTCTTTTTTGACTAACTTCTTTATGCCTGTTTATGAATGAAATAAAGCACAATGACAATGAAGTGCTTTCTACTGTACTTTTAATTTCTCTGTTGAATTCTATCCTTATTCAATAACAAACACCACATCTGTCTTCAACCTCATGAAGAATAAAGGGAATTAAAGCACCAAGGACTCAGGCTGTGTGTGAAACAGAAAACATAGTATGTTAATCTAACATTTCAAGCAAAATGCACAGAATTATAGCTAATCGGGTGGTTATACTATTCGTACATTATTAATAATTCACTTACCAAACAATGAACTAAAGCATCTTGATAATTCTAAGCCTTGCTTTAATCAAAGTTTTATTTTCCAAATTAGGAGCCATTTTTAAATAATCATTGAATTGTTTATTTCACCATTATTAGCATGTATATTTCAGAAGGTTTTAAGAAAAAAAGGAGTCAGGAATCAAGAGCACAAATACAAATAATTATACAAATCTGAAATTCTAACATGTTATGTACATTCATTAACATAAACAGATTCTCTGTCTTTGCATTGTTTATGTACTTTCCACCTTTAAATACATGTGCATATATGTGCAATTTACAAGTCCTACCATTTGACACAATATAGACTGTCATGATAAACAATATCTGTTGTGAACAAAACTAAAACTAAAATCACAGGAAAGAAGAAAACCATAGAACTTCTTGGGATTCACCAGTAGGTGGAGTTATTACTGTGCTAATATAGACTTTTGATGAACATTTCATACGACAATATAATTTATAATTCAAATACAAAGAGAAATACAAAAACATTTATGTAAAACATATTTGCAAGGTCATATTCAAACCCAACAATTTACCTCCTCTGGAAAAATACGAGATGAACTGCTTTGCCATTACATTTATTGTAAAGGCCACACACAAGAAAAAAGGGATACGGCGTTAAATAAATTTGAGAAGATTGCAATTTAAAAAGAAACTTTAAAATAAACCTATAAAGAACTTTCACATATTTATCTAACCATAAATTGAAAATAGCCTGAGGGTAAGAAGTGCAGAATATCCATCTTAAATACAGAGATATTTTACAAATGTATTTGAATGCTTAGGCTGCACTTACACAATATACAGCACAAACACACTATTCAAGCTAAACATTTCACACATTTTCTTTTGTTAGGATTCAAATCATAAAACAATAGATATTAAGTATTTTGGTTTACAAACGTTGTGGAACAAGTTCATAGTTAATGTGAAATAATGTAAAGCTAATCGATGCTAGAACACTTGTGTGAACTTAAGGGGAACTGGCTTCATACATCCACTAAAAATGACCTTGGGAACAGTTGTTTAAAAGTACTGTAATTGCAACAAATGTCTAAGAAAAGCTAAATCAGTTCTTAGAAATGGTCTAGCATCATGCCACTTGATATATGATGTTTAATATCAAATGCAATTACATTCAGACATTTTAAGTGTGACTTAAGTGTCCTGATTAGGGCCACTGTAAATCAGGTCAGTAGTACTGCATATTACATTCTTGTTACAAACATAAATATTTAGCCTATTCAAGTCAAGCAAGTACAATTTTAAGTGCCTGTATAAAATGTTCTTCCCCTTTAAATAGTTAGAACAATGTTTCAAGAAAGATATCAAGGCTTTAAGTGTGTATGACCATGGTAGAAAGAGGAGGGAGGTATTTTCTTGTACATTAAACATTCTTGATAGTGGTTAAACAAATTGTGTAAAACAAGTTTGTCTTAAACTGAACTATAGCTTAGGCAACCTTAAGCTCAGAGACAACAGTCCCATGAAGACCATTCAAGTAAGATCTTGTACATCACAAATAGGGTCAAATTAAGAAAGTGCTGAAAGAATCTGGAAATCAGTTGTGTTGTTCTCAAACAATATAACCGATAATAGCTAGTCTTATAAAAGTGCTTCGCAGAATAAACAGGATCAACAGATATTCAGCAAGTTGCCTTTAAAAAAAAAAACCTGCCTCATATAATTAGACTTTTGGCATATTCTTTTATTAATGTTACTTTCATAATTTAAATATGATCTTTTAAATATTCAATTACTGGTATTATTAAATTACATCATTGTTGTTACTGGTATTCCCTGTGAAATTGATCACTTTAAAAGTTAAAAGGTTTAAAGTACCATGTTTACGCAGTTAAAGGACTAGTTCACCCGAAAATTTCATTTTTTACTCACCCTCATGTCATTCCAAACCCGTATGACTTTTTTCTTCTTCCGTGTAACACAAAAGGTGAAATATAGTCATATGGACTACTCTTACGATACTTTTATAGTGCTTTTGCATCTTTTTGAAGCTTGAGAGCTTCAGTTCACATTTATTGTAGTTGTATGGAAAAGAGCGACCTCGATTTCTTTTGGGTTACATGGAAAAAAGAAAGTCATATGGTTTTGGATCAACATGAGGGGAGTATATAATGACAGATGTGTAATTTTTGGAGAACTGTTCCTTTAAGAGTATGCACTACATTAGTTTTATAGTCATACTGGTTACTACTTCAAAAGAGAAAATACTCTAAGAATCATGTCAAGCTTTAACTAAAGCGAGTTTTCTAGAAAACTGTAATGCACATGACTATCTGTTTGGGTTTGTGCAAGTATTGCATTGTTTTTAGGTGACAGTGTAAAGCTCTTCTTTTTCATTTTTACACAACTTATACCCGCAGATTTTGTGCGTCCAACCCCAGGAAGGAACGTGTTTTTCTCGAGGTGGTAAGAGGAAGACTACACTTGTGGCTACCATGACATGCCATATGGAATGAGTGTAGAAGTAGTTACTGTCAGTCTGTGCGAAGACATACACGCACACTCCGATTAAAGCAGATACTATACCCGGGAGAAGGAACAACACCCAACGACGCCATGATGGAGGATAACAGTGATGACGTTTCACACCTCGATAAACCTGTTGAGCAACACACATGAATAGGACTTTAATAATACACTAGTGTAGAGCGTAAATATCTCAAAACTGCTGTGACCTGAAACTTTTGTTAAAATAATTGAATCAAGATGTATATTCAAGATTATTTAAAAGTCAAATCAGGTGTGATTTAAAGGGATAGTTCACCCCAAAAATGAAAATTCTGTCATCATTGACTCACCCTCATGTTGTTCTAAACCTTCCAACCTATAAAAGGAGATGTTAGGCCCCAGTCGCCATTTACTTTAATTGCATCTTTTTTTACAAACGATGAAAGTAAACGAGACCTAACATCCTCTACGGGTTCGGAACAAAATGAGGGAAGTATATAATGACAGAATTTCATTTTTGGATAAAGTATCACTTTAATTGTTGTGTGTAGAACAATCAATCAAACTGCTGTTCAATATTTCTATTTTTGTAAAATAAACAACTACAGATTTTACAGTATCAGAATTCTCAATAGCTAGGTTTCCATCCACATATTTTTAGGCGCATTTTGGGATATCACATTTTTTATACGATATGAAGAAATGTGCATAAACTATGATAAAACACATTCACTAAATAAACTCAGATTGAATTTATTAGGAATACAAGAAAGCCTGCAAACAGTTTGCAGAGCAAATAAGTTGAATACAAACTTGAACTGTGCCGAAGAGCAGGTTTATTGACACTTAAAAACTATATTATAGATCCGCACAGCAAAGACATAAGGAAGGAGGACTGCACACACAGTGCTCCCAGAACCGTGTGACGCTCAGTCGCTCCAAGACACGACACAAGTTCTTCTAAAGTGTTTTGTCTGCATGCTCTAAACTGCAAGAAATGTATTAATAAAAAGTTACAGTGGCTACAATTTCTCCGGAAGTGACGATTTTGTTCTTTTGAACACATGGGATGGAAACGCGGCTTTATTCACACATTGTTTTTGCGATATTTTGGGTTATCGCATATATTAAATTCGCAACTTGGATGGAAACATAGCTAATGTGAACAAACTTTTCAGTTGCTATTGACAAAAGGCTTCACAAATGTGATGTACCATGGATGTACCTCAAAGTAGGATGTCATTTTCTTGATATAATTAATGCTGTAATATTGAAAACTAAGCCAAACAATAGCATCCAAACCATTATCAACAACAAACAATAAGAATACATAGTGATTTATATGTAATGTAAAAGCAAAGCTCACCCAGGCAGTGACCATAATCACCAAAGAAAACAGGACAGGGCCAAGAAGGTTCCACAACCCCCTGCGATCCAACTGCATCACCATGGAAATTACAAGAGTGCCCGCCATAAACAACATCTGCAATGTAAGAAAGATCAAAGCTGTTACAACTAACTCAAGAAGTGTACCTTAAGTTTTATATCCAAATGACTAATAAATACACTGTAGTGGATCAATATCAACATCTTACATGCTAGTTATCTTGATCGCCACCATAAAGCTAGGGTGTTGTGGGTGGTTGCCAAGGCGTTGATATGCACTTGCTACTTTACAGTAGCATGTTCTAGGTGGCTTCTGGGTGGTTGCTTATTAGCCCAAGTCAGAAGAGCCCACCCCCCAAGACTATGATATTCAGGTCCCTAGATATGGCTCAGGTCTCTAATGTTAAGTCTATGGGATTTTATCATCTTCCAGAAATTATAAGTCTAATTGCTTAGAAAAGTAATAGCACATCTCTTCTCAACAAACCACACAATTTGAGGTATCATTCATGTCTGTTTCACAAATTGTGTGGAACACAATTCTTTGGGTTAGAGGCTTGTTCAAAGCAATAGTAATACAATCAAACATACATTATTAACAGTGCCTATTTGTGGTTCAAGATATTTTTGGTTTGTACTGCCTTAGAGTAGAAAGTTGCTATGTAACAGGCATCCACTAACGAAAGATGCATTTTCTTAAAGAACAGGTAGGTCTGGTTGAACATGTCGTTTAAATCTCATACCAAAAGATTCATTGTAGATCACTGATCACAGTGGAAATAGCTCTATGTGGCACGATTAATAATTTAAACTGGTGTATCAACATGAAAGTATAGAATGTAGAGGTGATACGATAACTAAGGTGGTGAAATAGGCTGATGACCAATTAATCGGCCGATAGTTTTTTTAAATTCAATTGATAGAATAATCAAACATTTCTTAGTCTTTTTACTTACTATGAAGGGCACAGACATTGAGGCTACAAGAGTCCAAAATGAATGAAATCCCAAAAGCAGTTTATTGTGCAACCAAAATTCTAATGAAAACCAGAAAAATTAGAATTCGGTGCATAGCATGGGACTTTTAACTATAAACAAACGCCAAATACACCGTGGACATTTATTTTGAAATGACAGAGACTTAGGTCCGTTACAATGCTCTATATATGTCAGTATTTAACAAATAAAATTTTGTAGTTTTGTAAATATATATTTCACCAGATGAGGTTTATTGATGAGGAATAAAAAAATTAAAAAGCGAGTAATATAGGAAAAAAAAAATATATCGGAAACTATCTGCAAAGATTTTTGCAGATAACCGATAGTTCCAAAAACCAACAATCGGCACAGATTAATCGATAAAACCGATATATCGGTCTACCTCTCAAAGTATGTACTATTCCACTGTTATACATGTCAAATTACAAGACTAGAAGGTGCTGTAAACCTTTCCACCAATGCTGTACTCACATATTTTACTGGCTCCTGGAGTCGTGCCATGCACACAATGGTCACCCACACTGACACAACGGAACCCAGGAAATCACAAAACTGGAGGGTGTCATAGTCCATAATACACATCACGGTCACACCGGGCTGGTCACAGGCATGGTAAAACTGTAAAACACAGAATCATTACTATTGCAATGCCATATGTGCAAAAGATGGATGATCACAGTCACAGTACAGAGACTGCACTTATCAGAGTTACAAATGACTTGTTCTTATCATCTGTTCGCAGCTGCATTTCTCTTCTAGTGCTTTTAGATCTTAGTTCTGCCTTTGACACCACAGATCACGACATTCTCTTGAATAGGCTTGAGAATTATGTTGGCATTTGTGGACTTGCATTAGCATGGTTTAGGTCCTATTTAGCAGACCGATACCAATTTGTCTATGTAAACGAGGAATTGTCCTAAATCAAACAAAAGTATGGAGAGCCACAGGGATCAGTTTTAGGGCCTCTACTTTTCTCCTTATATATGCTTCCCCTGGGAGATATTATCAGGAATCTTGGATAAGTTTTGACTGTTATGCCGACGATACCCAACTTTATATTTCTTCAAAACCCGATGATGGGTTTGACCGAAATGACCGGCCGGTTGAACTGCGATTCACCTCACTCACCTCTGCCTACATTACTAATGATGGACTACACTCTTGAAATGGAATACATAGACTATCAATTAATTGCCAACAAAAGCCTTCATCAGCCAACTAACAAAGGACAATGCATCTATGTGAAATTCTGCAGTTAATCCAGGATGAACTTCAAAGACATTAGTCATTAATCTTACAAAATCTTTGTTTAAACACTGGCCCTTAACACTTACTTAGTTTACTCATTTTAAACCATGACTTGCACTGCACATAAATAACTAATATTGGCATTATATTCATGCTGGTTAGCCAGAGGGGAACTGGCCCCCACAGTGAGCCTAGTTTCTCCCAAGGTCATTTTTCTCCATTAACCAACATCTTATGGAGTTTTGTGTTCCTTGCCACGGTCACATTCGGCTTGCTCACAGGGGTTCTAAATACAATTATTATTTAATTATTTATTTTTATACACAATTTACAATCATATTTAATCAAACTACACAATAGTTTTTATAGATATAGTCAACAGACTTTATAGATATTACAGTTTCATTTTCTGTTAATGCATGATTTTCTGTAAAGCTGCTCTGAAACGATGTGTGTTGTTAAAAGCGCTATACAAATAAAAATTACTTGACTTGATAGATGGATCGATAGATGTATGTATGGATGATAAAAACACACCGTGGAGAAAAACATGGTGAAGAAGTAGACTGCAGCCTCAGTGTGGTAGCCTCTGTAGAGCGCTATGACGATGGGTGGAATGAAGAAGAGGTTACTGAGGGTGAGGAGCAGAGCTGCGGCCATCTGCCGAGAAAACGACTGTGCAAACGATGGATCTGTACACCCCCATCCCTGCCAACCTGTCAACACCAAGCAAAACATCAAGAGCCAATTGCAAACCATGAATGTCTTTGGCAATTTGAAATCGAGAGTTTAGAGTGTGTATATGTTTGGTACCCGCTTTGCAAACACACGCAGCGTAGAGGTAGCTGTTCGTGCGTAGCAGTTTGCAATCTCCGTACGACCCACAGTCGTCAATGCATGCACTAATGCTCACAGAGACACTTATTATGGATGATGCATTCCTGCAGTCAACACTGGAAAGAAAACACAAAAGTATAAGTCAAGCAATGGCGAAATAACTACAAATTCAGAATGTTTTAAGGTCAACTTGAAATCACAATTGACCCTATTTACTTTTTTAATACATGTGCCTGGTCTCATTGAAAAACAAAAAGGTGTGCTGACATCAACAATCCCTCTTTTTCCCAATTCTTTCCCTCCAACCACCTGGCTCCATTCTGTTATGGAATGTCCACTTTTCACAATTCAATAAATGTTCAATAAAAAAGAAAGGCGCACCTATATCCTGTTTCACTTGGAAATATGTCAGATTACTGAAGTAAAATGGGTTGCCAATGCAGTTTAATGTTGACTCTGTTGAAGGGTTACTTCTCATCATTTACTCACTCTAATGCCATCCCAGGTGTGTATGACTTTCTTTCATCAGAACACATTTGAAGAAAAACAGAATATATCTTAGCTCAGAAGGTCCTTAAAACGCAAGTGGATGGGGATACAATATTTGAAGCTCCAAAAAGAACAGACAGTCAGCATAAATGTCATCTATACGACTCCACTCGTTAAATTAATGTCTTCTAAAGCGAAACAATACCTTTTGCTGCAGAAAATATCCATATTTAAGTACTTTTTAACTATAAACAATCGCTTCCGGTCGGCAGCCCTTCACACATTCACTAGATGGCAGAGTTCATGCGGTCTCGTGTGACGTATTCGCGTTGGCATGTTATGGATCTAATCTCACGTAAACAAACAGATAAAACCAACGAAGCTTCTGAACAGCGTTCCTCCTACTCAGTTGTAAACAGTGGTGCTCTTCCGGGTGTGTCGCACGTACGTCTGTTCTCGTGTGAACACGCCAACGTGATTATGTCACATGCGTATTGCTGCTGCTGACCTGAAGCGATGATTTATAGTTAGAAAGTACTTAAATATTTATACTTTTTTCACCAAAAGCGATCATTTCGCCTTAGAAGACATTAATTTAACCAGTGGAGTCATATAGATGACATTTATGCTGACTGTCTGTTCTTTTTGGAGCTTCAAATGTTGTATACCCATCCAATTGCATTTTAAGGACCTGCTGAGCTAAGATGTTTTTATATTTTTCTTCAAATGTGTTCTGATGAAGAAAGAAAGTCATAAACAGCTGGGATGGCATGAGGGTGAGTAAATGATTAGAGAATTTTCATTTTTGGGTGATCTAACCCTTTAAACATCTCATAACTGTCATGCTAAGATAGCAAAACCCGTAAAGAAATGTCTATATAATCCATCTAATTCCATCTTAATCTGTATGTGAGTACCGCAATGTAAGTGTGTGCATGCACAACTAACCTGTCATTGCAGACAGTCTGCAGGCTTAGGTACCACATTGCTGCTTCTGGGAATGGAATCCTCAAAAGTGCATTCGATTCATTGCGGGTCACGCTTAGAGAATAGCCCTGTGCAAACCCTATATGCATAAACACACACAGTTTAAAATGTGACATGTACACTTTTAAACATGTATCCTATTATAGACAGGTTTGAAGTGTGACTGACCTGTGGCACATGGTTTACTGCTGTTGAGATTGAGTACAGGAGCAGAAGGTGTGAGACATGTGTTGACACCTCTAAATCCACCAATCAGAGTGCTCTGTGCCACAAACACATGATAAATACATTTAAACGTGATTCAGTAAACAATGTTAAAACACATTATGAATAAAACACAAACTATTTAATACAATATAATATAATTAGAGCAGTCGAAATTAATGGGTTAAAGCATATGATTAATTTTTCTTAATAACGACTAACACATTTACCAATTTTCACATTAGATTCTGACATTTTATTCAGCTCAGTGTGAGCACTGAACACAGGTTGGAATAGGGTGGACCTTTGCGCTATGTCTGGGGTCATTACACAGACACACACACACCACAAACACACACACACACACACAGCAATTCCGAGTCACTGATCAAGTGATGGAGAAAGGACCTCTTAACTGTAATTTTTTGAACATAACAAACCCAGATAGGACTTGTGATGAACCGCATTCACACGACACGCTAGAGTGAAGCATCAGCAAAGCAAAACAAAACGTTCTCTGCAAGCACTTTTCATGTGGAGTTCAAAGTGGCAAATCTTGTAAATGTGTCTTCACGATTACTGTAGCAAAGTTAATAGCCACTTTTAAAATTGTGGAGGATGAGGGTTTAAGAGATTTAATGCCCATTGCAATGAAACTAGGGGGTATTTTTGTTTGTCAACCTCCCACTTAGACTTTTAAATTGGTGCTATTTTAGTGCATTTTTGTCTTTATACTGTGGAATGCTTTGTTTGAAAAATGTTAATAAAACATTATTGTTACATATTTTATTTTATTTTCTAACAAGGAACTAAATGCATTTTGACAGGAAAAGTATGTAAAGAGTTCAATTTCAGCACTTTCAAAATCTGCGATTAATTGCAATTAACTGAAAAACCATGCGATTAATCACAATTAAATAGTTTAGCATATATATATATATATATATATATAAAACACTAAATATAATATTACATAATAATATAATATATCATAACATAATATAATAATTTTACATAATATAACACAAATGTAATTCCTAAGTAAGCATCCAGCAATATAATGTTACTGCCAAGCAATACAGAAATTTGCCGCATTAACACAGAATTCAACTGGTGTGCGGTTACAGATGTGTGTATATTGTTTATTTTTACAACGATTTTGAACGTGGCTCATCTAATCAGAATTTAGGGCTGGAGTTATCCATTTTATAAAGATTTATACTTTACTAAAACCATTGATTCATCAGTTCATTCCATTTTAGTCAATGAGCATCAGCAACACTATTTATTTGTAAACTCACATCAACAAAACCATAACAAATAGTTAATCCATGAACATACACACACAGACATGATCATACACATAGTTGCTTACAGTGTTCAGGTGAAGCTGTACAACAAGTGTGCCACCACTGTCAGCGTCAGAGTCCAGGTCAAGTGTGAGCACAGTTGGAAGGTCAGAGGTCACGCTCAGGTTGCTACCGGGCACTATGAAGCGCAGTGAAAGTACATCCTGCTCCTCTCTGAACACTGATGGACTTCTCATGCACAAAGGCTCAGAGCTGTTATCACGGAGGCCCTGTTGGTCTCTTAAGGAAAAGGATGTGTTGCCGAGGGCACCAGAGCTGTTGCTTTGGGGAGCAATGATGGTATGAATAAAGGCTGAGGTGTTGAAATCTGAAGAGACGCTCAAAGGTTTACAGCCCACTGAGTGTGTGATGAAGAGGAGAGAGAGAAGGAATCAGAGAAATGTAATTCGTAAACGTAATAATGGTAAATGTAGCTACACACTCTCAAAAGTCTTCCTACGGGGGCCTGTGTAGCTCAGTGGTAAAATACGCTGGCTACCACCCCTGGAGTTCGCTAGATCGCTAGTTCGAATCCCAGGGCATGCTGAGTGACTCCAGCTATGTCTCCTAAGCAACCAAATTGGCCCGGTTGCTAGGGAGGGTAGAGTCACATGGGGTAACCTCCTCGTGGTCGCTATAATGTGGTTCGTTCTCGGTGGGGTGCGTGGTGAGTTGAGCGTGGTTGCTGCGGTGGGTGGTGTGAAGCCTCCACACTCGCAATGTCTTCATGGCAATGTGCTCAACAAGCCACGTGATAAGATAAGCGGGTTGACGGTCTCAGACGTGGAGGCAACTGGGATTTGTCCTCTGCCACCCGGACTGAGGCGAATCACTACGCGGCCACGAGGACTTAAAAAGCACATTGGGAATTGGGCATTCCAAATTAGGAGAAAAAGGGGAACCCCCCCCCCCAAATTCTACTGGTCTGGGTTCCAAACAAACAACAGTGTGAATGTAAAGTGGACTGAGATCCAATCAATTTTAAAATGGACTAAAAGGAAGCCTAAGTCCTCTTATAAGGTCAAGGACAGTATGACTTCTGAAAAAATTATATTGTTTCACCCTTAAAGACAGACCTGTGACATTGGCAGAGATGTTGAAACCCACGGTGGTGTTTGGCAGACTAGTTTCAACATTAACCAGCACCCAGGTGTTCCACGGGGGGATAGAGACTGACGCAGAGCAGAGTTTGACTCCTGAACAGTTCACTTTCACAGCAGAGTCCTGACTTAAAGTGCCGGAGCCCACAGTGACGGACAGCCCACAATCATTTCCAGGCTTGCCGCTAACAGAACAGGCCAATATGAAAACATCCAACCTGGAGGAGAACTCTGGGACAAAGACCCTAAATAGAACAGACATATAAAAATATATCAGAATTGAAAGAAAACAGACACTTTACATATTCGTATCCACTATTTATAAATATTAAACACACCAAACAGACATACACATAATCTGTGCATTTTTTTTTTTTTACATTTATTTTACACTGATAGTGTGATATACAAATCGGAGAGTAGTATGCATTGACTTGTAGCTAAAATTATTATTAAACTAGCATTATCAAACTAATCTCAAAGCTAGGGTGTTGTGGGTGGTTGCTATGGTGTTCTGAGTGATTTTTAGCACATCGCTATGCAGTTGCTAGGGTGCTCTGGGTGGCAAGTCAAAAAAGCCCAACCCTCAGCCCCCATGTCTCCTCCAATGTCCTCAGGTCCTTCTATCAAAGTCTATGCAATTTTCTTTCCCACTCGCTTTATCCTCCAAGAGGCAAAAGATAGTAAGTCTCAACGCTTTAAAGTAATAGCACATCAACAGAAAAAAACCCAGTAGAAGGTATCATTCATCTCCGTAGCACAAATGGTGCAGGACAAGTAACATGCCCAAGACTTCAGCATGCTAAAATCCTCTCCAAGAAATTACAAATCTTAATTCATCCACTTTAAAGCATTAAAAAAATGCTAAATATTTTACTAACAAGTAAAACTCCAACTCCATGTAATGGAGTAATATGGCACTTTTCGTACCACTGTCTCCTTAAGATGATTCATTATGTTTTCCTCTTTTGTAAGTCACTTTGGATAAAAGCGTCTGCCAAATGAATAAATGTAAATGTAAATGTAAACAGGCTTAAAAAAAAATCTCACTAATGAACTAATAGGTTGGTGGATGACTAGTCGATCATCCTGACACAATCCTACTGTGCAGGGCAGGCCCATTAATTAGTAGGTAACACAAATTAGTTAATGCATTATGAACTAACATGAACTAACAATGACCAACTGTATTTTTATAAACTAACATTAACCAAGATTAATAAATGCTGTAATATTGTTAGTTCATGATACCTAATGCATTAACTAACATTACGAATGGAAACTAATTGTAAAGTGTTACCAGTAACATAGTAAAACAACATTCTAATAATACAAACAGTATAATCTCTTTCATACACACATAAATATGCACAATGCGTACTTAAGCAGAGCTTGAGCTTGAGCTGTTGTTAGTATCTGAGAGAGCGGAATGTTGTGTTGCAGGACTGACAGGTCAGCAGCTCTCCTCACAAACATCTGAGGCTGGAACAAATATGAGCAAGATGGCAGTCCCTAAAATACAAAGCAATCAAACAAGCAATCATTCACTTCTGTTCCTCTTATCAGATATTAAATAGCCAAACATACAAGTAGCGCATTCAGTGGCCAAACATTTACATTTAAAGGGATGGTTCTTGCATAAATGAATATTCTCTCATCATTTACTCACACTCATGCCACCCCAGATGTGTATGACTTTCATTCTTCTGCAGAACACAAACAAAGATTTTTAGAAGAATATCTCAGCTCTGTAGGTCCAAACAATGCAAGTGAACGGTGGCCAGACCTTTGAAGCTCGTAAAAAATCACCTTCAGAAGACATGGATTAAATCTCTGGAGTCTTATGGAATACTTCTATGCTGCCTTTATGTGATTTTGGAGCTTGAAAGTTCAGGTCACCTTTCACTTGAATTGTTTGGACCTACAGAGCTGAGATATTCTTCTAAAAATCTTTGTTTGTGTTAACCAGAAGAAAGAAAGTCATACACATCTGGGGTGGCATGGGGGTGAGTAAATAATGAGTGACTTTTCATTTTTGGGTGAACTAATCCTTTATCCTTTACAACATTTTCAAACCGTATGGCACTATCAACAGGAAACATTTATCAGAAAAAGCACACCTGCTGCTCTATCTTGCCATCATCCTTCGGCAGGTGTGCGGCGAGAAACCAGTCTCCTGGTTTGGGGTTGGTCACATTGAACAGTGTTACATTGATGCTCTGTCCACTGGGGATGGCCAGCGTCAGATTGTGAGCAAGAGAGACAGACGTTGAGTTCGGAAAGTCTGTGTAAATAGGGTTGATAACTGGGGGCGCTCCTGCCCTAAAGTGCCTGTTGATTTGAATTAGATTGGCAAAAGTCAATAAAAAGCAAAGTGAATTAGAATGCACTTTAGCTGATGCTTTTATACATATAATGTACATTTTGCTTGCATACAGTATGAAAGAAATTCTCTTTCAGCTAATGCTGTTATTCTTTATATAGGGGACCTTCAAATTACGGACATATCAGTTTTACAAATGACATTTTTTCAACATTTTAATGACATTTTAGCTTTTTTAAAAATGTAGTCCATGTACTACATTAATAAATATGGTGTATTGAAATTGCATATATTATATCATTACATGATTATTGTTTAGATGCCTAATTTGTACTATTTACAAGTATTCACTTAGATATGTAGAACAAGTGCTAAAATGGTACTGTCTCTTTAAGACCAGCGGCAGGGACTTTGACAGTAGTGTTTGTTTGGTCGAATGGCTTCTTTACAGAATCCATGCTATGTGTGATTAGAATGAAATGCTTCTTTTGTTGTTTTTGATAAACAACAGACTGTAGAGAACAGAAAGAATATTAAAATAGACATCCAGTCTTTGGAATCACATTACACAGAAAGAGACAAAAATTTTACTCTAAGCACGCAGTGAAAAGATCCCAATGCTGAACTTCTATGCCACTAAACCACTCAAACACTGGTGAGTGAAGTCTAAAAAATTACAGCCAGTGGCTAATCACAGACATATTTGTAGCAAATGGGAAGTATTTATGCACATCTGATTATTGGGGATAGCAGATAGAAAGAAAGAGCATTCTTGCCATTTTAGGAATCGACACTGGGATCGTACAAATGAAGATTAAGTAGAAAATCTATATTTTTCCCGGGCCCTAGATCCAAACGCACGAGAGAGGTCCAGCATGTCCGTGAGAGAAACCGTGAATCCTGTAGGATCAGTCTGTCTCTTTTGTGCCTCATAGAAGCATCTCTGACTGCACTGAAAATATCACGATATATCACACGATACATGGATTTAAGTATCGATACAATATTGTGAAAAAAAGTATTGCAATATATCAATATTTGATTATATCAACACAGCCCTATTTTATACACTTTAGAAGAAACTTACAATACAATTCTTACAGGGACAAAAACTTAGGAGTTAAAGACCCCATAAATGGTTTGACGGGTACAGTTTTCTTTCCTGTGCTGATGTCGATCTTATATAGGAAGTTCAGCAACTTTTCAAAGGGCTAGTTCTTGTTTTAGGCAATAGTTAAAAGCCAGTCGTTTATGACAAAGAACAATTTGCTATTTCTAGTCAAAGGCAGATGGTTTGAGGGGGAAGAGACATGAAAATTCACATTCTAGAGAGCATTTGATTGGACAATAGTAATCAACCCTGCATACAAGCAGAGTCGTCAATATTTTTGGTCCATTTTCCTAGAAGACAAAGACTGTACTGTACATTTCAAATGTGTATATCTGCTAAAAGTTTGTGCTCTTTGAAAAATTCATGTTTTTAAGGAGCTTTGTGGTTAATATTCAAACTAGTTATGATTTTCCGAAAAAAACTGGTTAACTTCGGAAGTCTCCTATAAGTAATGATACACAATGGTCTTGTACTTCTCAGTTAAAGAGTTCTCAGGAGAATGTTCTTGGGGATTTACAGTAACTATCTTTTTGTACAGTCTCCAAGAGGAGATCTCCAAGAAAGACCTCCAAGGTGATTCTTCTAGATGCACAAATGCATCAATTCACACTCACACACACGCGCACACACACACACACACACACACACACACACACACACACACACACATACAATAGGCTTTATGTAATTACAATACTAAAATCAGGTGAGAACAAAGACATTACATATTTATAAACCTACAAAAGGCATGTTTTCAAAAAACAGGATTTCAATAGTTACCATAGTTTTGCCAAAATAACATAGCAACTACACTGGCGGCCAAATGTTTGGAATAATGTACAGATTTTGCTGTTTCGGAAGGAAATTGGTACTTTAATTCACCAAAGTGGCATTCAACTGATCACAAAGTATAGTCAGGACATTACTGATGTAAAAACAGCACCATCGCTATTTGAAAAAAGTCATTTTTGATCAAATCTAGACAGGCTCCATTTCCAGCAGACATTACTCCAACACCTTATCCTTGCGTAATCATGCTAAATTGCAAATTTGGTTCTAGAAAATCACTTGCCATTATATCAAACACAGTTGAAAGCTATTTGGTTCGATAATGAAGCTTAACATTGTCTTTGTTTTTGAGTTGCCACAGTACGCAACAGACTGGCATGTCTTAAGGTCAATATTAGGTCATAAATGGCAAAAAAGAAACTGCTTTCTCTAGAAACTTGCCAGTCAATCATTGTTTTGAGGAATGAAGGCTATACAATGCTTGAAATTACCAAAAAACTGAAGATTTCATACACAGGTGTACACTACAGTCTTCAAAGACAAAGGACAACTGGCTCTAACAAGGACAGAAAGAGATGTGGAAGGCCAGATGTACAACTAAACAAGAGGATAAGTACATCAGAGTCTCTAGTTTGACAAATAGACGCCTCACATGTCCTCAGCTGACAGCTTCATTGAACTCTACCCGCTCAACACCAGTTTCATGTACAACAGTAAAGAGAAGACTCATGGGTGCAGGCCTTCTGGGAAGAATTGCAAAGAAAAAGCCACTTTCGAAACAGGAAATCAAAAAGAAAAGATTAGAGTGGGCAAAGAAATACAGACATTGGACAGCAGATAATTGGAAAAGAGTGTTATGGATCTTAAACTCATTGAGCTTTTGTGGGATCAGCTAGACTGTAAGGTGCGTGAGAAGTGCCCGACAAGACAGCCACATCTACGGCAAGTGCTACAGGAAGTGTGGGGTGAAATGTCACCTGAGTATCTAGACAATCTGACAGCTGGAATGCCAAGGATCTGCAAAGCTGTCATTGCTGCATGTGGAGGATTTTTTAAGAAGTAGTTTAAGAAGTTCTGAAATTTTTTTTCAAATTGTAATAGTAATTTTTCATGTTATTAATGTCCTGACTATACATTGTGATCATTTGAATGCCACTTTGGTGAAAAAAAGTACCAATTTCTTTCCATAAGAGCAAAATCTGTACATTAGTGTACAGTCATTACTACGACTATAGACCATAATAATTAAAATGTGATCCCCTGTAAACAGCACAAGAAATGTTCAGGATCTTTCTTTCATTTGGGTTTAGCACCTTTTATGACTTAAGTGACTAATATCAAGTTCCCTATTATATTTACAGTTTTACAGTACACTGTAATAAAAGAAATCCTGTTGTTTAAAAAAAAAAAAAAAAAAAAAAAAAAAACTGACAGCTGTGGTTGCAAGAATAATTATGTAAAAAATACATTACAAATTTAAACAACTTTACAGAACAACCTGACCATGATGGCACTGTAAAAAAAAACAAAAAACAATTCTGCACACATGATGACATGAAGTTCACCAATAGTGGCTCTTTCAGGAGCAATGACCAATAAACATGTAGAGACAGTGCTCAGTGTTACTCACACAAACACTAAACACCATCAGGGTAACACATGTGAAATTTAAATAATGCAATAAACATTAACTAAAATTACATCAAATATAAAACAGAACACCCCAATGTATGTAACTGATTTAAAAATAAGAAGAAACATAACTATTCCCATAATATATAATGAAGTATGATGGGTCATGCAGGGAATTGCGGGAACGCCCGATTATTGTTTTCTACTGTAATTTTAATAATACTTTACTGTAAAAAGTACACTCTTGTTAAACAATGTACATTTTTACCATTAATTATACAGGAAAATCATACTTTTACATCTAAAATTTTTTATTTTTACATCATTTTATTGTAAAAACTACTGTATTGTCTTTTAAAATATATTACAATTTCTTACTGTATATTTTACAGTTAATATTCACTAATCAATTATCGTTTTATTTCTGTAGCATTTTTACAGTCTTTTACCGTTAAAATTACAGACATTATTTACAGTTTAGTAACATCAACTATGGTATTTTGGCGGTAAATATGATTAACATGGTAACGGCTGACACAATGTATAATAAACACTTCCAGATAAAAAAGCATTCCAAATATATAGATCATTGTTTAACGGTTGTGTACAACAAACATGTGTATTGTCATATATTCATCATACATACACAGTAATGTTTTGGCTGCCGCAGTTGAGATCGGATCCTCGCGTGACGGTAAGCAGCCACCGCACCAGCACCGCATCCTCCGGTACTCTGAAGTGATGGAGACGAACATTCCCGAACCAGCTGTATTTGGACAACTTCTGAGGCGTTTTAGAGTAAAAGCCGTTCAAATAAGTGAGATCTAGAGGGGCAGAGCATGAAGCCATATATATGATGATGATATCAGATGTAAACAATGACAATCTGTGCGACCCCAAGTTGATTAAAAACTGGTTTAAGTGGAATTAATGAATGGTATAACACATGTATTGCGTCTTAATTAAAAGCCTGAAAGATAATTCATGATAAAAATTAAGTTATTAATGAATTATAATAGCTACTACCCTGCAAACATATTTAATGAATATGTTCATGGTCAGTCACCGAGATCTCAGAAGACATTTAACTCACCGTTAGCAAAACAGCCAGCGATGGCATGAAGTAAAAGGCACAGTGCGAAATACTTTTCCATTTTTCAGTCCAAAATCTCATCAGTTAGCCCATTGTTGTGTGCTTCAAATATCCAGGAGCGCTATTACACGTTACTTCCTGGTTCATGTGTCTCGCTTGGAAGGACGCGTTTGTCGGCCGCATACGTCATAGAGGCTGTCTCCTTTCATTTTTTTTTTTTTTTTGTCTTTCTTTTTCTTATTTTGTATCTATTGTCAATGCCTTTTATGTATATGCACTTACATTTATACAATTGTTAACCTTTTTTTTAATAAAACGAGACAGCCTCGATGAGGCGATTACGTAGATTTCCTGACGTTCGCCCAACGTTCGCTCTCGGAGGCAGTAAGTCTAAATTAATATTCATGAGCTAAGCCTTCACTATAATAAAAATTATAAGTTACGCTTGTAGAGCAGTAGGATTCTGCTTTTGTTTTATGTAAAACAACCATGCTAATGAAGTACCTTTAAATTTAAAATTGAATTCAAACGCTTGAGAATGGATCCCTAGTAGCGTCAGCAGAACTTAATTAATATTCATGAGCTAAGGCTGCGGTATAGTAGGATTCTTAAATTCGCAAAGAAGATTGGATGAGCGAAAACGAACATCGTGACTTATAACAGCGTACTTGTCATTTTCGCCAACCTTAAATATAAGTCACTATCCCGTACAAACGTTATGTTAAATATGGAAGTATATACATGAAGAAAGATTTTCACAGTGTTTTCTACGTCCTGTTATGTACAGATGTGCAAAATCTTCGACAGAGGGCACTAAACACAACGGAGTCATGCTTAAGAGAATGAAATGATTACAACGGCATTTTTATCTCTCTACTTTTATTCCATTCAAAATATATTACACTTTAGTCCTCACTCTTCTTACATTCTTGTCTAGTCTAGTGTGCGACTGTCAGCCCTGCAACCGTGTAGCAACAGTCCCATCTGCTGGTCAAGACCTGATACTGTTACATCATGAGAGAAGAAAGGCGAAAAGTCTTTGTATTATATAATTACTTGTAAAAATTTATATTATGAACAATTTGGTGTGCTTTCCTCTTTTCTCTGTTCTGTTACAGAAATATCAGTCTGCACTAAAATTATTATAATAATTTACCAAAACAGACGTCATTGCATGGAAGCACACAATTTAAGGAGTATTCATGTATCATTTTAGATCTGTAGCTAATCTAAAACATGCAGCTGAGAGTGCTCACAAATTACACAGAAGTTAAAGGAATAGTTCACCTGAAAATAAAGGGTTATGGTTACCTAACCCTAACCTAACAATGACCAATTGTACTTTTACTAACATTAACTAAGATTAATAAATGCTGTAATATTGTTAGTTCATGATACCAAATGCATTAACTAACATTAACGAATGGAATCTAATTGTAAAGTGTTACCAGTAACATAGTAAAACAACATTCTAATAATACAAACAGTATAATCTCTTTCATACACACATAAATATGCACAATGCGTACTTAAGCAGAGCTTGAGCTTGAGCTGTTGTTAGTATCTGAGAGAGCGGAATGTTGTGTTGCAGGACTGACAGGTCAGCAGCTCTCCTCACAAACATCTGAGGCTGGAACAAATATGAGCAAGATGGCAGTCCCTAAAATACAAAGCAATCAAACAAGCAATCATTCACTTCTGTTCCTCTTATCAGATTATAAATAGTCAAACATACAAGTAGAGCATTCAGTGGCCAAACATTTACATTTAAAGGGATGGTTCTTGCAAAAACGAAAATTCTCTCATCTTTTACTCACCCTCATGCCACCCCAGATGTGTATGACTTTCATTCTTCTGCAGGACACAAATGGAGATTTTTAGAAGAATATCTCAGCTCTGTAGGTCCATAAAATGCAAGATAATGGTGACCAGCTCTTTCAAGCTTCAAAAATCACATGAAGGCCACATAAAAGTAATCCGTATTACTCTAGTGATTTAATGCATGTCTTCAGATGTGATATAATAGGTGTAAGTGAGAAATAGACCAATATTTATGTCCTTTTTTACTATAAATCTCCACTTTCACATTCATTCACACTGTGAAAGTGAAAGTGGAGATTTATAGTAAAAAAAAAAAAGGATTTAAATATTAATCTGTTTCTCACCTACACTTATTAAATCACTTCTGAAGACATGCATTAAATCACTAGAGTAATATGGATTACTTTATGTGATTTTTGGACCTTCAAAATTCTGGCCACCATTCATTTACATTGAAAGGACCTACAGAGCTGAGATATTCTTCTAAAAATCTTTATTTGTGTTCTGCAGAAGAAGAAAAAGTCATACACATCTGGGATGGCATGAGAGTGATGAGAGAATATTTGGGTGAACTATCCCTTTAAATACAATTAGGGAAGAGTAAAAAAGTTGAAGTTCCTAACTCCCTTTATGCCTTCCTTAATTTTATTTCACACTTTCTCTTTCTCTCTCTCTCTCTCTCTCTCTCTCTCTCTCTCTCTGTCTCTTTTAAGATAATGGCTAATACAATCAACCAAGCTAAAGCTAAACATGTTGGGAATACATTTGTATTAATCAATAAAACATAGTAAGAAACACAAATTCTGTTGGACATGTATATATAATAGTATTTTAAATGCATTGTTATTACCTGCAGCACCTATTAGAAATGGTAAAAATGTATTAGAAATGAGAATTTTTTGAAATGTTTTGAATTTTTTGAAATTTAAAAAATGAGGTTTAAAATTATCCAGTATTCTACTTATATTTGTACAGCTGGCCATACCGGTTGTATGATTGGTCAGATAAATGGCCAAATTGCAGATGTGCCTACACTTCCATCTTGAATGTTCTACTTCAATGTATATTGATATATTGTGCATTGTAAAGTACATTTTATTAATGAAAAAAAAAACATCTAATTTGAATAACCTGAAAATAGTAAATCACTCTCTCCTTTCTGTCAATAAAATGTCCAGTAAAATTACACTGAATTCCCACTCTGGCTTTCAATGAGACCAACAAACCTTTAAGATATAGACAACACAGACAAATCAAATAGACAATGAACATGTCCCAGTTGTCTTTAATTTAATCTTTAAAATATGTATAATGCTTGTGATTTCCTTTTAATTTTACATTTTGTTCTCTTACGAATTACGCAAAACACAGTTTTTAGCTGTTAAAAAATTATTTTCATCCAATTCTACTCTCATTTTTTCTCATATTAAAGTGTTACATTTTGGCGTAATAGTGCAAAACCTAACAAGATACCTATTTTTTGGATCATTGTACAAAGATGCAAGTATTTATTTTAACAGATTTACAGTGGGACACTTTAAATATTTTACAGAAATCATGTATTGTCTGATAAATTGTTAAGCCATTACATGGTGTCTTACTGAAGCTTCTGTTAAGTGTTCATGTTCTCTGACATATGTTAGTCCAGATGCTCTGCTCTCTGCTGCTGGTCATTAGCACCTCTATTGCCCTGCGTCCGGCTCATATTCACTCATGCTGAGCACACACACACACACACACACACACACACACACATGTTGGTGCGGCTACCCTTATGAGAACTCTCCATAGACATATTGATATTTATACTGTATGAACTTTAGATTCTATCCCCTAACACTACCCCTAAACCTAACCCTCACAAAAAACGTTCTGCATTTTTTAAATTTTCAAAAAAAACATTGTTTAGTATGTTTTTTTAAGCGATTTGAATAAACCACATTTATAGCGTAATACCCTTGTAAGTACCAGTAACCTAAAAAAATTCCTCGTAAACCACCCAAACCCACCCACCCACACACACACACGCACACACACACACACACACACACTCTTTCTCTCTCTTTTATTGTTACACACACATCAACATAATGTGGGTAGTGCAAATATCTACCTGATGCCCTGCTTTACCTATCCCACCTCTCAGGCTCATACCTTTCTCAGAAAAATGGTACTAAACTGTATATTTTAAGGTACAACGGCTGTCACTGGAGTGGTACCCTTGTTTTGGGTACATAAAAACGTACTGTGCAAGTTTATTTTTGTTCTGAGAGGAAAATAACATATAAATGTACCTTTTAAAGGTACACAATAGGTCATTAGGGTACAATTATGTTCCCAAACGAGTTATACATATTTTGTGATGTTTAAACAACTAGCCTATAAATATAAAAATATAATCTTATAAAAAAGAGGACATTATAAAGATGCTTAGTTGATTAGACAAATATAAATTGTGCCTATTTATTCCTTTACAAAATTAACATCTTGCTTTAAAATGTTTTTGATGTAAAATTTTGATTCATTTATTTTTTAAATGGATGAGTTGTATCAACAAGTGCCTGGCAATTGTTTAAAAAGCATCCCAGGTGGAACCTGGTCATGTTGGGGGTTGAGAGAATGCAGAATAAGCAGTTGCAGAGCTGAAACCAAACTACTTTAAGTACTTTAAATATACTTTCAATTCTGAGATGCTATTCTGCTCACTACAATTGTACAGAGTGGTTATCTGAGTTACCGTAGCCTTTCTGTCAGCTCAAATCAGTCTGGCCATTCTCCGTTGACTTCTCTCATCAACAAGGCTTTTCCATCAACAGAACTGCTGTTCACTGGATGTTTTTTGTTTTTGGCACCATTCTGAGTAAACTCTAGACACTGTTGTGTGTGAAAATCCCAGGAGATCAGCAGTTACAGAAATACTCAAACCAGCCCGTCTGGCACCACCAATCATGCCATGGTCGAAATCACAGAGATCACATTTTTTCCTCATTCTGATGGTTGATGTGAACATTAACTGATGCTCCTGACCCATATCTGCATGATTTTATGCACTGCACTGCTGCCACAGGATTGGCTGATTAGATAACTGCATGAATAAGTAGGTGTACAGGTGTAATAAAGTGATCGGTGAGTGTACACATACGATTTATAAAAAGTCCTTTTATTAAATCCCATTAAAAAGGCAAGCAAGTCAAATGAAGCCTATTATACTGCCAAAACTGCCCTGACCCATGCATTATGTAGTCAGTGCAGTATACACCGATCAGCCATAACATTAAAACCACCTGCCTAATATTGTGTAGGTCCTCGTGCCACCAAAGCAGCGCCAAAACAGGTCTGGTGCTGTATCGGCAGCACGAGGGGGACCTACACAATATTAGGCAGGTGGTTTTAATGTTGTGGCTGATTGGTGTATAGTGGCTTTCTTTGCTTTTCTTGTCTTTTTAATGGGGTTTTATAAAGGGTCTCATTCAAAAGTCAAAACGGCGTAAGATGCGATTTCACGCCTTTTTAGGTCCACCTTTAAGAGCCCTCCCAGTACCTGATAACGACTGTAGACTCACACTGTTTGTATGCCTGTCTCAGTGCCCGTGTGTGTGTGTGTGTTGAGGAGAAGGGACACTTGAGCGTCCCCCGGCAAACGAAGCGTTATAGCGGTCGCCGCCTCGTGCCAGTTTCCGTTCTTTTCTCCGGTTGCTGGGCGCCAAGACAAACTCACGCTCTGTTTAACTAGAACATAATTTCTGACGCGCGTAAATATTTGCTCGGAAAACAGACTTACCAGGAGCGATGGGTATAAATACGCGAACCGCTAATTGTCCATAACGCGAAACAGACAGCAAGACTTCACAAGTGACATTCATCGAGTAGGCTATTATACGGTAAGAGAACTCACTGGATACATTTATAACGCTTTCTTTCTTTCTTTCTTTCTTTCTTTCTTTCTTTCTTTCTTTCTTTCTTTCTTTCCAACAACTTTCAATATATCAAAACAAAAGCACACCCTTCCCCCAATTAAAAATATTAATTATAACAATTATTTTTTTAACCTTATTTTTATGAATGTTACATAATAGATATTACTAGAGAGGGATATATTCTGACCCAGCAAACACAACCAATTCCTAACATTCTGGGTACGTTCTCTTTAGGTTCTACTTTTTTTATATAACCATAAACGTTCCCAGAATGTTGCAGGGAGGTTTTTGTAGGATAACATAAAAATAACTTATACAGAACGTTTTCTAATGTTCTTCTTCTTCTTCTTTTTCTTCTTCTTCTTCTTCTTTAAGTTTTATTTTATAACCATAAACTAACGCTCCCAGAATGTGTCAGGGAGGTTTTTGTGGAACAAACTGAAAAGAACTTATACAGAACGTATTCTAATGGTTATTTTTAGGTTTTATAACCATAAACCAACGTTATAAAAATAAAACCTAAAAATAACCATTAGAAAACGTTCTGCATAAATTATTTTTATGTTGTTAATCAAGAACATCCCTGACACATTCTGAGAACATTATTTTATGGTTTTCAGAACACTGCAGAGAGGTTTTTGTAGAACAACCTAAAAAACTTATACAGAACGTTTTCCAATGTTTTTATTTTATTTATTATTATTTTTTTTAAAGTTTATTTTTATAACCATAAACTAATGTTCCCAGAAATTGTCAGGGAGGTTTTTGTAGGATAACCTAAAAAGAACTTATACAGAACGTTTTCTAATTTTGATTTTATTTTTTTATTTTTTAAGTTTATTTTTATAACCATAAACTAATGTTCCCAGAAATTGTCAGGGAGGTTTTTGAAGAACAAACTAAAAAGAACTTATACAGAACGTTTTCTAATGGTTATTTTTAGGTTTTATAACCATAAACTAACGTTCCCATAATGTTGCAGGGAGGTTTTTGTAGGACAACCTTAAAAGAATTTATACAGAACGTTTTCAAATGGTTATTTTTAAGTTTTGTAACCATAAACTAACGTTATAAAAATAAAACCTTATTATAATATAACCTTACAAAGAATGTTTTCTATTTGTTATTTTTCAGTTTTATATTTATAACCATAAAATAATGTTTCCAGAACATGTTAGGGAGGTTTTTTGTGTGACAACCTAGTAAGACTTATAAAAAATGTTCTAATGGTTATTTAAAAACAAACAAACAAAAAAAAACAATTCACACTTTTCACACTATTATTTTTCATGAACGTTGCAGAGAAGTTTATAGACAACAATGATTAATTTTAGTCCAGTACAGCATGTTCAAATGTATATGTATAATTATATATAATAATAATGAATTAATTTGGACACTTACCTCTACCTATTCATACACATATATTTAAAATATTACAAAACATTACATTTGTTCCCCCTCACAGCCCCAACATGGGATAGGTGGGCGTAAGTGTGTGTATTTAATATTATTTTGCTTGAATCTCATTTTGCTAGATAGCATTTTGAACCATGCATTGTGCTTTCAAATAATTTCCTCCGTAGGATGGCAGCAACCGTGATCAGGACGCTGAGCCATTTTGGTTTGGCAAGACCCCTCCAGCCCTGGTTCTTTCCTGTGGAGGATGAGGAAGAGACCGAAGAAGAGTATGAAGAGGAGCTGATAGAGGAGGTTGAAGACAGTCTGGAAGAGAAAGAGGATACAGTGTCCGGTGAGTCTCAAGAGGAAGTGCCATGCAGTTGTGATTCCTCCCCCAATAACACTGAGATGACCAACCAACTATTGCGGTTTGCCGAGCTCATTAGCAATGATGTGCAACGCTATTTTGGGCGAAGCCAAGACCCTGATGCCTGTGACATTTATGCAGAGAGACCATGTGCAAAAATTGGGGGCCGTCAGCGCTACTATGCTGACTTCATTAAAGTAGCATCCTCAGGGCAAGGGGAAGAGCCAGAGTCGCTCGGGCCCCTTGCAGAGCTCTTTCAAGATGCTCAAAGAAAGGGGCGCGGTCTTCCCATGAGTCAACGCCGCCTACCAATCAGCTTTTGGACAGAGCCACTCTCACACCAATTAGATGTGTTAAATGATTCAAACACACCAGAGAAATCACTCAGTATGAGCAACACTGCAGAGAGCTCCCTTAACATCAACACATCATTGAGCATGTATAATAACACAAATGTCTGCACCATGGCCAGCTCCAATATCTCAGGGACTCTCAGTAGCTCAAGCACACCAGATTTCAGTGATTTACTTGCTCACTGGCCAATGGACAGAGACAATACCAGTGAATTTACCTGTGACTTCTTGCTTTAACAGACTCTGATACATACAACATACAGTCCTCTACAGTGAAGAAATGTTAACCTGAAAATGTGCCTCATATCTAAATTTACTGGTTTTATTCAAGACAAAAAAAAGTAAAAATAAAAATAAAAATAAAATAGTATTTAAGATCACTAAATCAACCTAAATTTATTAAGTTACACAAATCAGGCAGATATAGATCATTCAGTTAACAATTGCAGGTTACCAGTTTTTACATTGTGTACTGCCATCAATTCTATTCTTTATCAGTATGTTTGTACATTTTTGGATCCTAATTTACTTAATTTTTTGGATGTGTGTGTGTATGCATTTTCCAGTACAAGCCTCTCAACATCCTTAAAACAAGATCAGTTTGCTTTAAGAAGCATAATTGCATAATATATTACTGTAAGACTTGTGTTCAGAGAATGTATCTTGCATACAGGATGTTGAGTAAGTGCATTCTGTCTATTTGTTGTCATTTTGTTCCAGATGTTTTAAGCATAAATATAAAGTTGCATGTAATAATGATCTATCTATGAATTGACACACTAAACTAACTCCGCAATTTCCACATAAACATAGGCAGAGAATTAGGCTGTATCATTTATAATAGTTTTAAAGCTACAGGTAAATAAAGGTTAAACATGATTGGCAACTTAATAGCCAATCCTGGATCTCACACATACAGTGCAATTAAATACAGATACACATTTTGAATATGTGTATACCATGCTTAAGTCTACATTTGTGCATGTTTTCCTCTTTTTTTATATATATAGTTTTAGATTAATTCATACTGTACATCTCAGTTGTTACTAAAATTAATAAAAACATATTGTGAAAAAGGGAGCCATAGCTCAAGAAACTGTAAATGTGTCTGTGTTTCTTTTTTCAGCTCTGTGTGAGTGCTTACATGTACTGGAAAAAGAGTAACTCAGAGCATGTGGACAGAAAGATCAGCTAGGGACACAAGGTTTGGTCATTGCTAATTCACACACATATATTGATCTTTAAATGTTTAACCCAAGAATGCATAACTAAACTTTTCCCCTATAATGCATATTTGGGGATCCAATTAGATGCATAAACTAAAAGTAATTAGATGCCCGGATTAAAAAAAAAAAAAAACAAATAAAAAAAAATGTCTATAGAAATGAATATAAACAAAGAATGGCTTTCATATTAGTCAATATTCAGTTAAGAAAGAAAGAATGAAAGAAAGATAGAGTAAAGTATAGGCATGTTCAGGACACTAAGTGTTATGAATTTCTTACGTTGATATATTTGCATATAATCTAATGCTAATTTTCTCTTCTGCAACGGCACACTTTCAGAGCACATGCGAAGTGCCAAGTAAGACCAGTAGATTTGCACCACGCATGCTTTCCAATGATTCGTCACTGTCAGCAGTCTCTTATCAGCACCAGGGTTGCAGACAGCAGTTTGGTACAGGCTAATTTCAGCACCATTCCTCCACAGTCCCCCTAACCCAACAGATTGACCATGAGGCTTTTACACATCCTAGGTTTCACCCTCTTGATCTGTGCCCTGTGTGTGAGGGCAGAGGAGGTAAAAGTTGAAGAGGGCAGCCCTGAAGATGTAGCAGAACCAGAGGAAAAAGAAAAGACAGACGAAATTACAGAGGAAAAAGAAAAGACAGACGAAATTACAGAGGAAAAAGACGTTTTGGTCCTTCATAGTGTCAACTTTGATAGAGCTCTAAGAGAGAACAAATATCTGCTTGTGGAATTTTGTAAGTAGCCTATTTCTTTCCTTATATATTCAGTAGTTAACATGCTTAGGCAGTGCTACTGATGGTAATTCTGATCTTTGTCTGATCAGCGTAAACTAACAAATGGTCATGCATGCAAAACTTTTAAGTGGAAATGTGAAACAGTTGCCAATTCAAGAAAAAAGTAGTTTTATATTTAATTGTATGCATCTAACTCATGTTCATATCAGTAAGAAACATAAACATGTTCAAAGTTTGCCAGCTAGGCTTGACATATCATCCACTGAGAGAGCAGATGTTAATTTTCCCACAGTTGAAGGGGGGCAAGTTCTGCAAATTTTCACAACACTGTATTGCTTGATTTAAGCAGGTTAAAGTATGAAGGTGAAAATAATTTACAGGGATTTTTACATTCATACTTTCACTTGTCTTTCAAAAACAAAAGATGCTCCTTGGTGTGGTCACTGTCGTACTCTGGAGCCCATCTACGCTGAGGTGGCTGGACTACTGAAAAAAGAGTCTTCTGCCATAAGATTAGCCAAAGTGGATGCGATAGAAGAAAGGGACCTTGCTGAGGAGTTCGACGCCAACAGCTTTCCGACGATTAAGTTCTTAAAAGACGGCAACAGACAAAACGCCACAGATTTTTCCGGTAATTTATTTATTTGTTTGGTTTGTTTGGATGCTTAAAGGTGTCATGACATGAAGAATAAAATTTTCCTTGATCTTTTGACATATAAGAGGTCATTATACTATAAAAACCTACTGTAAGTTTCAGAACTCAAAACTTTCTCCTCACTGCAAAAAGAGAATTTGTTGAAACCAAGCAGCCAAAGCAACTTGTTCTCTACTTCCTCCACATTGTGATGTCACACTATGGTAGACATTTGCATCTGACCGCCTCCACAACAACACATCAGTGCCTACTTTACTTTTAATCATTTTCATAGCCAGCCCAGTAGCGGTGAGCATTGAGATGGCAAGTTGAGAGAGCAGGTCAGTCAAGAGCAGAGAGACAATTATAACAGTAGGTGTTAACTATCAATTCTTAAAGGAGAAACAGCATTAAAACTGGGTTGTTTCTCACCGAGGGTCAGAATGAGGGTGGAAAATGATCATGTTTTACAAATACGTGACTGTTTTTTGTGCAAAAAACTTTACTGATATTATAAGTGAAGCTTTAGGAAAATATTACAATAATAAAATAAGGCACGTCATAACCCCTTTAATGTAATTTTCATACAATAAGATCTGAGGGAGTGTATAGACACAGGCTTATATGCATTATATGGTAATTTGTACAGGAAAGCGAACTGTTAAGGGTATCACAAAGTGGCTTGAGCGTCACACGGGGCCCAGCGCTTCTGTTCTTGATGATGTGAAGAGCACAGAGGCACTTCTGGACTTACATGATGTGATTGTGGTTGGATTCTTCCAGGTAAATCATCTATTTTCTGCATAAGGTAACTGACTTTTAATATTCAATAATACCTGATTCATAAGGGTGAATTTCACAAAAACACGTCTGGGTCATATTTCTATGTATATATATATATATATATATATATATATATATATATATATATATATATATATATATATATATATATATATATATATATATACACACTGGCAGCCAAAAGTTTGGAATAATGTACAGATTTTGCTGTTTTCCTGACTATACATTGTGATCAGTTGAATGCCACTTTGGTGAATAAAAGTACCAATTTCTTTCCATAAGAGCAAAATCTGTACATTATTCCAAACTTTTGGCCGCCAGTATATATATATATATATATATATATATATATATTGCATTAAACCATGAACCCTTTAATCACTTTCCCCCCCAATTCTTATTTCTGTAATGTGTCCAAATGTTTATTTTTTATTTTATTTTATTTTATTTTATTATTTTTTGTAATGCTTATTATTCTTAATGATGAATTTCATTAGTTCCTCATTCCTAAAGAAAATGAGCCTGATCGGACACAATTATTGTTTTGTTGTTATTAAAATGTGCATAAATTAAAGGCAGCGCTACAAATACTATGATGCATACAGAAAATGCTTTACAATTTTAATAATATTAAGTTTGATTTTGGGATAGAATATGACCCAGATATGTTCTTGACAGGCTTCACGAAATTCACCCATAACGGAAATATGAGTGTCAGTTCATCCGACATCTAAATGTCATTGTTCCTGCACTAGAACTTTGACATTGGAGATTTAAGTTGGTGTTGGTTATCTTCAATGTTAGTTCAACATTTTATTTTTCCTCTCTCTTTCTGTATCAGGATCTGGAGGGGGATAATGCAAAGACGTTCTATGATGTAACCTTAACAGTAATGGATGTAAACTTTGGCATCACAAGCAACACAGAGCTTTTCAAGAAGTATGATGTACAGAGTGATTCTGTGGTACTCTTCAAGAAGGTACTTATTTTATTTTATTTTAAAAGGACATGTGATCCTAGTACTAGTTAATGTGTGACTGTTGGTTACATACAAAAATAAAAAGCAAATTAAAAGGCAGTTACGGAGGCATTTGTATTATAAATTGAGTTTGTTCAGCTCTGTACCCCACCCCACCATGTCCCATTTTGTATGAATGTTTCAGTTTGATGATAAGCGAGCAGATATGCCAATCTCTGAGGAAGGCAAGCTGGACAAAGGGGAGCTTATTTCCTTCATCAATTCTAATCGTATGGAACTTGTCATTCCATTTGATGAGGAGGTAACACTTAATAACTAGATTTGCATTATCATTGCTTTGTAAACCATTACCTGAAAGGCAGCAAATGAATAGTTAACGTTTTAGGTAAGTTTTAGGCTTGAATTCTGAGCAAATGAAAAGCTTCACCAGATTAAACTTTGCCATTGTCTTGACACTCAATGTACGTCTTTTTTTTCTTTTGTCTGCACACAAGACAAGACAAACACAAGAGGCACTAAAACAACAATTACTTTTGTACTTTTTGCCTTGATCCTTACACAATGCTATCTTATTAGATTTAAACACTTTTACTTTAGTGCAAAACTTGTAAGGCGATACATTTTAACATTAGTATTACAGTGCATCCGGAAAGTATTCACAGTGCTTCACTTTTTCCACATTTTGTTATGTTACAGCCTTATTCCAAATTGGATTAAATTCATTATTTTCCTCAAAATTCTACAAACAATACCCCATAATGACAACATGAAAGAAGTTTGTTTGAAATCTTTGCAAATTTATTAAAAATAAAAAAACGAAAAAAATCACATGTATGTAAGTATTCACAGCCTTTGCCATGACACTCAAAATTGAGCTCAGGTGCATCCTGTTTCCACTGATCATCCTTGAGATGTTTCTACAACTTGATTGGAGTCCACCTGTGGTAAATTCAGTTGACTGGACATGATTTGGAAAGGCACACACCTGTCTATATAAGGTCCCACAGTTAACAGTGCATGTCAGAGCACAAACCAAGCCATGAAGTCCAGGGAATTGTCTGTAGACCTCTGAGACAGGATTGTATCGAGGCACAGATCTGGGGAAGGGTACAGAAACATTTCTGCAGCATTGAAGGTCCCAATGAGCACAGTGGCCCCCATCATCCGTAAATGGAAGAAGTTTGGAACCACCAGGACTCTTCCTAGAGCTGGCCGCCCGGCCAAACTGAGCGATCGGGGGAGAAGGGCCTTAGTCAGGGAGGTGACCAAGAACCCGATGGTCACTCTGACGGAGCTCCAGCATATCTCTGTGGAGAGAGGAGAACCTTCCAGAAGAACAACCATCTCTGCAGCACTCCACCAATCAGGCCTGTATGGTAGAGTGGCCAGACGGAAGCCACTCCTCAGTAAAAGGCACATGACGGCCCGCCTGGAGTTTTCCAAAAGGCACCTGAAGGACTCTCAGACCATGAGAAACAAAGATTGAACTCTTTGGCCTGAATGGCAAGCGTCATGTCTGGAGGAAACCAAGCACCGCTCATCACCTGGCTAATACCATCCCTACAGTGAAGCATGGTGGTGGCAGCATCATGCTGTGGGGATGTTTTTCAGCGGCAGGAACTGGGAGACTAGTCAGGATCGAGGGAAAGATGAATGCAGCAATGTACAGAGATATCCTTGATGAAAACCTGCTCCAGAGCGCTCTGGACGTCAGACTGGGGCGAAGGTTCATCTTCCAACAGGAAGAGCCCAGACTTGAACCTGATTGAACATCTCTGGAGAGATGTGAAAATGGCTGTGCACCGACACTCCCCATCCAACCTGATGGAGCTTGAGAGGTCCTGCAAAGAAGAATGGGAGAAACTGCCCAAAAATAGGTGTGCTAAGCTTGTAGCATCATACTCAAAAAGACTTGAGGCTGTAATTGGTGCCAAAGGTGCTTCCACAAAGTATTGAACAAAGGCTGTGAATACTTATGTACATGTGATTTTTTTTATTTTTTATTTATTTTTTTAAAAAATTTGCAAAGATTTCAAACAAACTTCTTTCACGTTGTCATTATGGGGTATTGTTTGTAGAATTGAGGAAAATAATGAATTTAATCCATTTTGGAATAAGGCTGTAACATAACAAAATGTGGAAAAAGCGAAGCGCTGTGAATACTTTCCGGATGCACTGTACATAACCAATTACATTTAAAACCTTGTTCCAGTGAGAAGAAATTGTGCAGTAGCTCAGCTGAAAGCGTGTTGAATTTGTGATGCAAAGGATGCAGTTGCTTAAACTCGACAGAGCATTAACCTCAACAACCACATCTGTTTGGGAGAAAATTTAACTCCCTTTTAGAACCACTCAGTGGACATTTCACCATGGAACTTTCGCGATACGTGTAAGAAACAACGTAATATTATATTTTGCAAATATGTCGCCCCAGTAATTTTCATATGATCAGGTTCAAGCAAAGTTTGAATGGAGTCTGTACATTAAGCAGTTCAGGTTGAATTAATTGCAGAAGTTTAATACCTGGAGTTAGAAATTATTACAACCCTCTTACCATGTTTGACGAATATCAATACAAAACTGCCTTGCAAGCACTGTAATAATAATGAGACCAACCATCTAACCAATTATTAAATACTAATATCTAGCTTGTTCATCCATTTTTACAATCTACTTCCATGTTCTCTCCCCAGAATGCAGAATTAATTTTTAGCTCTAAGGTCCATAATCACATCCTTCTATTCATCAATTCAACTGTGAAATCCCACAATGAAGTACTAGAGGATTTTAGAGTTGTCGCCAGTGAGTTTAAGGATAAAGTGAGTTTTTCAACAATTTACATATACACATTTTATTTAATCTATCGATTAAAGTTCCTACATGTAATTTTTAGTACAGAATCAATTCATTTGGTTTTAGATCACTACTAGATATATATATATTTTTGGAAGCCTTTCAAATTTTGTCATGCTCACAAATGTGTGTATATATGCAGGTACTCTTCATCTTGATAGATGTTTTGTCTGACAGAGTGGGTCACGTGCTGAAGTATTTCAGTCTATCTGAAAATGATATTCCTATAGTTCGCCTCATCAACACTGACACAGTGCTGAAATATGCAATGGATGAATCAACCGTCAACACAGACACACTGAGAACATTTTGCCAGGGTGTCCTGGATGGTACCATCAAGGTGGGTAACTGTTCTTCTAACCAATCATTTTTTTATTCACAGCACCTGCACAATATATATATATATATATATATATATATATATATACTGTATATATGTAGCTAGTAATGATAAAATTTTACCCCACACTTATGCTGCGTTCCATGTAAAGTCAGATGCCAGATATTCCAACTTGATATCTTCCAATTCTGACCACAAAGATGTTCCATTGCCCTTCATATTCACCTTATGCTTCAGAGAAACTAGCACGCAGCCATCTTGACACTTTTTGTCTCTGAACTTCCGGTCTGGCGGTAGCTATAGATGTAGTGGTCTTGATGTCAAAGTGTAATTAGCTGGCGAAGTGGATTTACAGGTTATAGAGTTGTCAAAAGCTATCATGAGTATTTTAAAGTGTTCAGGGGATGTCATAAAAACTGGAAGCAGAGCAGGGAGATTTTAAAACAAGAGTGCTTCATTCATAAATACACAAGATTCTACCTTCACGCTGTGGACATACTGGTATTCTTCTGTGCTCATGAAACTCCCCTAAAAATTAAGCAGAATTACACATATAATAATTAAACGCTTGTATCATAAAAAAGTGCAGTGTGTCATAGCTGTCTGAATGTGATCTGCCAGGTCCATTTTACCTCTGCGGGTGTCGGAAAAAACGAACATTTAGAGTGACAGAATAAACAACAGTTACTGACATGCGACATCTCCCATCAGACATATTTGCAGCAATTCAAATTTGTTTATCTTTTCCTGTGGCACTATTGATAATGCATTGCATAAAACAGCTCAGAGACATGAGTTCTGGTCCTGCACTGAAACAAGAAAGTTATCACGTTTATTTAATCAATAATGACTGCGATTTGGAGGTTGCATTTTCACTGTATGATAAAATTTTACTCTACTGATGGTTAGGTTTAGTGTTAGGCATATGGTTAACAAAATATGCATTCCTGGTGACTGTATTAAATGATTCAACTTTTCAACTTGTTTATATCACCCCTCTGTGGACATTTTATCCACAAAATGGAGCCTATGCATGCCCATACTGTACGTTCAACAACACTTCCTGCCTTGACCAATGGGGGCAGTGTTTTGAATTTCGGTAAGCACAGACCAATCTCAGCTGAAGTACCTACTGTCATCGAATTCACAGTGAGATAAGTTTAATTCAAAAGTAGCTGTCTACTCTGACAAAATAACTTTTTTTGTGAGCAACATATAAATTATGCAAATGTAATTGTATTATAGTAGATATGTCACCATTGACTGCTTTTTTAGGGCTCTTAACAGCAATGAATAGACTTATGCAAAGTTCTTATATAGAGTGATCAATCACATGCATTTACACCTCAGGTGATCGCTTGGCTCAACAAAAAAAACAAAACAAACAAAAAAAAAATCAGTCTGACTCTGCGTTCCATTCAACTCAAAATAGGGGGAAAGTAAGTTTCCAACTTACTACTCGGAAAAATGCAATGGAACGCCATTTGAAGTCGGACTTCCTACTTGGAAACTTGTGCGGAAATCCTCAATCAATCCGATTTTGCAGAGATGCGGGTTCATGACATCACACAAACATGTCGGTACCTAGGGAGATATAGAATGTTTATGATAAACATTCACTTTTAGGGAGTATTCGGGAAACCTGTTAGAAAACACTCATTTTTGCTATTCTATTAGGTGATACTAGCACAGACACACTTCACCTTGTAGATGTTCTGTAAGCATACTGAATGTTATGTTGTTATTTTCTGAGACAAATCAATCCGATTTCATAGAGATGTGGGTGCATGACATCACACAAACATGTCCCAGGGAGGTATAGAAAGTTTACGATAAACATTCACTTTTAAGCAAATACATGATAGTAAAACTTGCTTAGCCAACATTTGCAGATTAAGAGTATGAATTATATTCTTTTTTTTGATAATCATACATCTGTAGAACAAATGCTAGCATTCCATAATGTAATTTTTCCTCCACAATTTAGTTGCTAGAAGACATCTATGCTATGGTGACAATTTATTACCTGCTAAGCTAACAGGAACTTTGCAGTTTTGTTTCCCTATACATCATCTTCCGAACATCAAACAATGGTATGCTTTTATGATCGGAGATTGGAGATATCAAGTCGGAATATTCCACATCCAACTTTGAATGGAACGCAGTATGAGGCAAAGATGGCAGCTGCCATATTAGTGTGATATCATACGACCACATCTTTGAAAATTGGATTTGTGGATTTTCACACTAGTTTCCAAGTTGGAAGTCCAACTTCAAGTGGCATCCTACTGCAAAGAAAGAATATGGAAATTCTGACTTTCAAAGTTGAATGGATCAAAACAATATTCTAATATTGAGCATGCTTTTGAATCTGCCTAATAAACAAACTAATATAAAACCTGCACTTCCATCTAGCCCAATTTGAAGAGTCAAGAAATTCCTGAGGATTGGGACAAGAATCCAGTTAAAGTCCTTGTAGGGAAGAACTTCAACGAAGTGGCTTTTGATGAAACAAAGAATGTCTTTGTGGAATTTTGTAAGTGAGCAGTTTATCTTCTCATATTCAAACATAGTATTTATTTCTGACACTAACATATGTTTCCTTCTAACAGATGCTCCATGGTGTGGCCACTGTAAGGAGCTGACCCCTGTCTGGGACAAGTTGGGCGAGAAGTACAAAGACCATGAGAACATAATTATTGCAAAAATGGATGCCACAGAAAACGAAGTGGAGGAGGTCTCTATACAGGGATTCCCAACCATTAAATACTTTCCTGCTGTGGCTGAAAAGAAGGTCAACAAACAGACACAAACACACACTATTAAACTTAAATGTGAAGTCTGTGGCTATCTTTTTGTTCGACCAATAGCACATAAGGGAGTATTCGGGGAAACCTGTTAAAAAAAACCCTGCAATTTTATGAGGTGATACTAGCGCAGACACACTTCACCTTAGAGATGTTCTGTAAGCAGACTGAATGTTATATTGTTATTTTCTGAGGTAAATCAAATAATACTTTTCCTGTTGTCCTTTTTTAAGTACAACTGGTATTTGTTGCATAAGGTATTGCATATCGGAATTCATACATTGTGAAATTAAACATGACTTTGAAGGTACTAACAAATGCTTTCAAAATACAGATGGTTGACTATAATGGACAGAGGGATTTGGAGACTTTCACAAAGTTTCTGGACAATGGTGGAGTGTTACCAGAAGAAGAGGATAAAGATGATGATGACAATGATGACGATGAGGTAATGTTTATCTAATCTGTTGTTAGGAGCAACAGAAAACTGTTTGTGTCACTTTCATAGCATTTATACCTGGAAAAGTAAAAACTGAAGAAAGTAAAAATATTTCTTTAGTAATACACAGCTGATGTGTCTCAAACCCTCTTCTTGCTTTTCAGGTGTCGAATGAATCGACAGAAAAGTCACCAAAATCTACCAATGAAACCAGCAAGGATGAGCTGTAAACAACAAGGCATAAATTAACTGATTGGTGCTGAACCAATTCAGTGTGAGATCTATGCAACACGTTTTATCACAAATTAATGTCATTTTCTCAGCACTGGACTATACCTGACTAATTTGAATAAAACTGACTTAATAATGTGTGGAAGTTTAATTTATGGTCATGGTCAGTTATTAATTTATGTGGAGAGCTGTGGCTTAGGATAAATTACTGTTGTGGTGTAGAAGAGTTTATGGGTTAATCTCACAAAACATATCAAGACCATGTCCGGGTCAAATGTCGGCCCAACATCAACTAGGAGATGATTTTTGTTTTATGACCATTAAGATTTTTTGTACACATTTAAGCACATTTGCCCCCAAATTCAGTCATCAGACCAAGCGACCCTCTTCACTGCTCCAAGGTCCAGTTCCGACGCTCGCGTGCCCATTGTAAGTGCTTTCGGCGCTGGACAGGGGTCATCATGGGCACTCTTTTTGAAAGACATACATATGGTCAGTCATAAGGAAGGATGTTATACTATGTCATTACTCATTCGTGGCAAGTATTTGTTGGCAAGCCATCGCCCGGTGTCTGTGTTACCTGTTTTGTGTATGATTGTCCTGATTGTGTGCTTATTTGCACAAAAAGCTGCATCAGTTTTGGTTTATTATCATCATCTCCTTATTAATATCCGCACCTCCATAATGAATCGTGATGGCTGGAATTCCGGACAATCCCAGATCCTCCGTTTTGAACTTGGATACCGGCGGACATATGTCGCCTAGCAGACTGTATTTACCACAGAAGAAAACGCCTCAGAAAGAGGGTAACGAGGGGTGGTGTTTTGGTCCAAGTAAGGAGACGTTTCTGCGCTCCCTCTGGAATCTGGGGTCTCGCGGGTCCGAGGTTCCCTGTCTCTGACTCATCTTGGTTGGTTCTTCTCTCTGCATTCTCTTGAACAAAGATATGTCAGTCTTGTTCCTGTTTTTCCAGTGCTATCATAAACGTCGAGGTCTAGGTGTGCATAAGTAAGGCTGCATCTCCGTAAAGGAGGAGTACATTTCTGTTATCGCTGAGGTTTGGATTATGTTCCGTTGTTGAAATCACAAGATGGCACTTCCTTACCGCGGTGTCGATCAACAGACTATACAACTGACAGTACCGATTCCGAAGTGAAGATGGCTTTAATTAATGTAAGATCTTTATCAAACAATCTTTTTATCTTTTTATAACTGAGACGTGGCTCCGTGATGGCGAACTTGGACCATTGTCTGAAGCATCACCCAATGGTTGTAACTTCGTGAGCACTCCAAGGACAATTGGTAGGGGTGGGGGTGTTGGCATTATTTTTAGAAATAATTTTAAATGTCGTTCATTAACTGTAGAAAGCTTTTCCAGTTTTGGAGTGCAATTGCTTAAGGTGGATGCATGTAGTTCTGTTCTTTTTGCACTCATATATAGACTCCTCAACTACAATAAGCTTTTCATACAGGAATTTTCTGATTTTTTATCTTCCATTGACAGGCTGCTGATCCTGGGTGATTTTAATATTCATGTGTGCTGTCCCTGTAAGCCTCTGGTTTTCCATGTGCATGGAAAATATACCATTGCCAGTTTTAATTGTTGCATTTACTTTGGTCACAAATGTAACCCATTAAGCACGGATGGGGCCTGCAAGAAAAAAAAAATGATCAAAATATTAATAACTACAGTCTTGACCAACACAAAATAGGTATCGTTTTAAATCTTAGAAGCTCTACTTTACAATGCATGTAGGCATTTTGACCAAAACTGAACAAGTGCTTTGAAATTTGCAGACAAATCAGAAGTGTTCCATTTAGATAATTTATTAGAAATTTTGCGCAGTACTTATTATTGTAATCCGTAAAAACACCAAACTAATCAAATAGTCATGTGTCATATGTTGTTGGAAAGCTCTCAAAGAGTAGAATACAACCAAGTTGTTTTACAAGTTTACAAAAGTATAGCAAGTAATAGCTAAGTATATGTCTTTGACATTTATGTTTCACGTGAACAGGTGTTGCTTATATGCCGCGATTTTGCATATAACTTCACGAAATACAATCAGAGCATAAAATTTCACATACAATTACTTAGAGGTGATTATCTTTAAAACGAGCCCACACACAAAGTAATCGGATGCATAGATCATTAGATAATTCACACAAAGCACAATGTGCACACAGCATCTGGCTATATAGCATCATGCTATCTGGCTACAAACACGTTAGCTTTCCTGGATCAGATGATGTCATTGTAAATGCTGTAGTGTCATGGAACGCTAAACCAATCGGATTGGGTTCAGATTGGTCCAATCAGTGGTGTAGGATCTTATGGGCGGAAGAATTATTAATTTCCATGCTGAATGACTTAAATCCAGGATCTACACGGATATTTACCTCCAAGTTATTAAAACTAAGACAAACAGGCCAGCAGTCACTCTGAACATTCCTCAAAGTCATACGTTTAAAGACTCTGCCAAGGAGTCTAGCTAAAACCCACAGCTGCCTAATGTTGACCGTCTTGAGAACAAAGAGAATTCTGTGGATGCCCCAAGACCCTCACCCCTAAAGGGCAGAGGTGATGGTCAGCATAAAACCTCATATGACTATTGACACAGAGATTGAACAGACTCACTGGATCTGAACTGCTGAACTTCTTAGCAGGACAGAAAACTAATGCTCTACTCATAACTTCAAATGTACAAAATGAACCTTTCAAGTGTATACACGCATCAGGATATCTCATCTTAAATCCAGGAACTTTGACACAATTGCAAAACTAACTTTTCTTGGGTTTTAACAATGCATATACATGTATTTTGAGCTATAATACTATTTCAAGAACAATCCCCGCCATGGAGGCTGTTCACGCTCTAATGACACAGCCCGGATGCCGTCTGGACCAGTGGCTTTACGGATATTCACCCGTCGGAAGTATCGGGTTACATCCGCTACAGAGATGGAGAGTGAACTAACCTCTGTAGCTTCGGCCGCGAGAGCTCTCTCCGTGAGGGCGGTGTTATTTCCCTCGAAACGAGCATAAAAAGTATGAGGATCGTCCTCTACATTTATTTGATGCAAAGTGATGACGTGTGATAAAGGTCTATCCACCTTATTTTGCAACAAGCGGTCGTATTTCGCGGTCACCTGCGAAAATTCCTGTGCAATTGGCTCATGGTAATAAATAACTATAAGGAGAATAACACAGGATATACTCTAGTGATGTGGGGTTATTGTCTATCACACAAGCACAGGATGTACAGCCGATTAATATATTAATATGCATCTAAATAGAGGATGATTTTCTAACAACTGCATTTATAGTAATTAGATCATTCAATTCCTGGTCTAAGGACCAATTATGAGAAACAGAAATGATTAGTTCACCTCTGGAATGTTCTTGTCCAAGTCGTTCGTTCTTTTGTCACGTGACAGCCAAATGTGCATAGCGTATACGGCTGTCATGTGACAAAAGAACGAACGACTCAGACCAGATGACTTGAGAGGTGAACTAATCATTTCTGTTTCCTGTACAGCGCCTATGCGGTTTTCATGTAACAAACGAATGGAGGTTGCGCAAAGCGTATTGCAAGCTTCATTTACCATCTCACATGTGGCTTTGGCTTACAACTGAACATTTAGCCCACTTCGTAGAAGTGGCCATTCAGCCTAAAAATACTGAGATATGATTTTTGGTCTATATCGCCAAGCCCTGTAGGTCCATACAATGCAAGTGAATGGTGGCCAGAACTTGGAAGCTCCAAAAAGCACATAAAGGCAGCATAAAAGTAATCCATACGTCTCCAGTGGTTAAATCCCTGTCTTCAGAAGTGATATGATAGGTGTGGATGAGAAACAGATCAATATTTAAGTCATTTTTTACCATAAAGCTCCACTTTTACTTTCACATCTGTAGGCTACATGTGGCGCCTGTTAAGTTTCACTTTAACATCTGAAAGTTAAAGTGGAGATTTATAGTAAAAAAAAAAAAAAAGCCAAAGACTTAAATATTGAACTGTCTCTCATCCACAGAGCTGAGATATTTTTTTTTCTAAAAAAAAAAAAAAAATTAATAATTTGTTTTCAGCAGAAGAAAGTTATACACATCTGGTATGGCATGAAGGTGAGTAAATGATGAGATCATTTTAATTTTTAAGTGAACTACCCCATTAACTAACATTCCAACATTCTTATATATATATTGTATATAATCATAAAAATTAAGAGTGCGGCCCTCAAGGGTACAGGGATCCAGCTTTGCTACTCCTGACCTTTCTGAAGTTGAGTAGCACTGCTGTAAGCTATTGCATGTCATTGAATACAGTCAATTATACTGTAAGTATTGTTCATCTTTTAACATCTTTATTCAAGTGTTAAACAAGGACAGTGCCAAAAGTATCAATTAACATATCCACTTACTTCAAAATGAAAGAAAATGACAAGATGTAGATTGGAATTGAGATTTTAAAAAAAGAGAGAATAGAAGAAAACCAGTATTGTTCATAGCTGATAATTTTCAGCTCGAGTGAGGTAAAAATTACACTCACAGTATTTTTTATTACTGTTCTTTCCAATAGTTAACTAGTATTATTCACCTACTCATATTTTAATTCTTGTCTTTTCTTTATGTAGAATAACACACACACATCTCAACTTATGAATACAGAAAATTAAGAGCTAGTCTGTTCTGATGTAGTGAAACGCATTAAAGGATATTTCAAACGCCTTGAGACTGTACAGTAATTTAGTGCCAATGAATACACACACACACACACACACACATGTTGGTGCGGCTATCCTTATGAGGACTCTCCATAGACATAATGATTTTAATACTGTATGAACTATAGATTCTATCCCCTAACCCTACCCCTAAACCTAACCCTCACAAAAAACTTTCTGCATTTTTACATTTTCAAAAAAACACAGTTTAGTATGTTTTTTAAGCAATTTGGATGGTGTTTACAGTAGAAATGTCCTCATAAACCACATTTATAGCATAATACCCTTGTAATTACCAGTTTGTAACCTAAAAAAATGATAACCCCACATCACTATATTCTCTTTATAGTTATTTATTACCTTGAGCCAGTTGCAAGGGAACTTTCGCAGAGGACTGCGAAATACGACCGCTTGTTGCAAAATAAGGTGGATAGACCTTTATCAAACATCATTCATTTGCGTCAAATAAATGTAGAGGACGATCCTCATATATTGGATATCAGCTTGCTCAGTATTAAATCCAGACATGCACATTTGTGAATCAAGTTCGTGGAACAACAGTCTCAAAAAGATCCACAAAGGCAAAAGCACATTCACGGACACACAGGGCCGTAGCAAGGAATTCTGAGCCCCCTGACTGTATATTGCTCTGGGCCCCATTCATATGAAAAATGCAGTTTACAATTTGTTGTGGCCCCCCCGGACCTGTGGGCCCCTAGAATAGTTACCACCTTTCACCCCATTAGCTACGGCCCTGCGGACACACATTCTCGAGGCACAACACCAGTAGAAAAAGGCTTAGCATTTATTTTTGTGCATTTGTGGATAGTGTTGTTGTGACCATAGAAAACAGAATAGGCTACTTGTGTGTGTGTGTGTGTGTGTGGCAGGGGTTCCATCACGTGTCAAAGCAGTATTGCCGAATTTTAATGCCATGGCGTATATAGTGTCAATACAATGGACTAACTGGTAAAAACGTGTTTTTTTCAATTATGTTTTTATTTACGGAAGCATATTATCACTGCACATATACTGTATATAAGTATGTTAAATGTGTTACTTTACATATACATGTTATGGGCACAGACAGTCCTTATTAGTCTAGATTCAAGACTTCTAGACTATTTTTTATTTATTATTATTATTATTATTTTTGCAAAAAACAACACCAAAGCGTTAAATAATGATGACTTTGAGAAAGGCATTTTTATATTTTCTTCAGTATGTGTACTAACATTCATGCAACTATTAACTACAAAGCATTTCTAAAATACTTGTTCACTTGACACAGCACTTGAAGTTTCTAATGATACCTCTCAAAAAAGTAGCATTTTGTTTCAACCGATTGTAGACAACTATCCACTTCATCCAGCACTCTGTGTTCTAAATAGGGGTGTAACGGTATGACATTTTCATGGTATGATAACCGTCACAAAAATTACCACGGTATTAGGGTTTCATGGTATTTAGGTGCATTGATAATATTAAAAGCAGTTCAATATTTGGTTATGAAAAAGGCTATTTCTGATAAACACACAGATAAATATTTCAGTTATAACCAATTCTTGAACTTTATTTTGGATTTCTTCAACTTTAATCCTTTAACTTTTGATCTTGAAATCAGGACACTCTCTTAATCCGACAAGATAAAAAAAGAAATCACAAACAGGTAAAACATTTTTTGGCAACATGTACAGTAGTCAGATGATTATAACTAAAAATATTTTGTTATTGTTATTTTATGATTTATGAAATTGAATTGTAATCATTTGTAATGATTATTGCCCTGGTTAACACTTAAAATATGCATTTGCATGCATTCAGTAATTTGTTGCATTTGTGATTTAGTTTAATTCTACAATACCTACTGAAAATATATCATTCATGTGCAGTTTATTTATTGGCATTTTGTCCAATACTGACAATTTCTGCCACAGTTTCACTGTCAATTTCTTGCATGCATATATTTTCAATGTCAATTTCCTGAACACCAAAAGCCATGCATTTTGTAAACCCTATTTAGTATATGTTTTACAAATAAAACATATTATTAGTATTATCAAACACATTGGCCTGTTGTTGCGCTGCACTTAGGCAAAAGAACAGTTGGCACATCATAAAGCTGAACAAGGTCTTAAATCCGTTTGCTGCATTTGTGAATGTGACAGAAACCATAAACATAACTTTAGCGTAACTAGTCATTACAAATCATGTAAAACTACATTGAATCTGGTGTTTTTATGAAACGGGCTATAATTTATTATCCTGTGTAAGTATTTCCACTGACATTAATCTCTGCAAATTCCGTGGGATGGTGCTCACAGAGATGGTGCTTAAGGTTTGAAGTGTTTCCCGCCTGAGCCGATACTTTTTTGCGGCAAACTTTACAGACTGGGTAACCATCAACATTGATGGTGATGAAGTAATCCCAGACAGTGGACTTCAACTTCTGTGGCAGTGGAAATAAAGGTTCAGGCTCGGACATGTCTGTATGTTGTGCTCATGCTGCACTCATGCTGTGCTCACGACACCTGCATGTCACCTTTAAAATTGAGTGACAATCATATGCAACATGAGGAAGGCGCAATTTAAAGATTTATTTTATCTAGCCAAGTTTATATGATGCTGTGTAAATGTCACAGATTCTGTCTTAATTAAACTGATTTGGATTTTAGAACAGTTCTGAAAAAATCTGTCTTTATCTACATGCAATACCGTCAAAGAGAAGATTTCAGCGGTACGATAACCCTCCGTTTTAAAACCGAGGTATATTGTGAAACCTTGAAACTGTTACATCCCTAGATCTAAATGATCCCAAAATTGTTTTACTGCTTAATAAACTTTTCTCAACTCATACCTAGCTTTATTTAAATGGATTTGTTTTTACGTGTACAGCCTACATTATGGCCCTTGTCTTCAGTCATTTGTTTCCCAGCAAGATGTAATGCAGTCATGTGCTAACTTGTATATTGTTGTTCTTGGAAAATACCTAATAAAAAGGGTGTCACATTTATGTGTTTTGTTCTTGTTTTCATGTCTCTTATTTTCAAGTTTAGTTCCTGTTCAGGTCATGTGGTGTCATGTCATGTGATTTCCTGTTCCCTCATGTGATCTTGTCATGTGTTTCCCCTGTTTATGGGTCTTGTTTTCATTGGTGCATTGTTTGATTACTTTGTTATTAGTCTTGTCTTTTCATTGGTTAAAATTAATTTAGTCTTGTTATCCTGTTTATAGTTTAGTCTTGTGATTGGTTGTCTTGTTTACTTGTTAACCATGTCCTTGTATTTAAGCCCTCATGTTTGCCATTGTCTGGTGTCAGGTATTGTTAATGTAATGTAGCCCATAGCCCACAGCCCATAGCCAAGTCAAGTCTATAGTCATATCTAGTTTAGTTTAGTCGTTCATGTTTTGTTTTGTTCACATTTATAGTTAGGATTACTGATTTTCACGTCTGGAAATAAACTGCACTTGGGTTTGTCATGTCATCGTCTTCATCACTGTCATTGCCAGCAGCAGCCCTTCGTTACAGAATACCTGACCACCCATAATGAACACAGCAGTGCGGCTTCTTCGCCTACGTCAGGGGAGACGTCCCCTGGAGGATTATGTAGAGGCATTCTGCGCTCTGGCCTGCAGGGTGGATTTTTAATGAGGTGGCCCACAAGGACTGTTTCCGTTTTGGGCTGAATGAGCCGATCTCATCTTTGATGCCTGGCGGTCGCAGTTTCCTCAATCTGGTCAAGTATATCGACCTTGTCCTGCAGATTACTGGTTCTACGTTCACTGTGGGGGAGGCGGATGCCGAGCCGGAGTCCCACGTCACGGTCGACGAGCCAGCATTCCACGTCACGGCCGACGAGCCCCAACGAGCCAACGCCCACACCTGCCACAGCCAACGAGCCAACGCCCACGCTTGCCACGACCAACGAGCCCACGCCTGCCACGGCCAATGAGCCAACGCCCACTCCTGCCACGGCCAACGAGCCAACGCCCACTCCTGCCACGGCCAACGAGCCAACGCCCACGCCTGCCACGGCCAACGAGCCAACGCCCACGCCTGCCACGGCCAACGAGCCAATGCCCACACCTGCCACGGCCAACGCCTGACACGGCCAATGAGCTGGAAGCCTCGTCCGTCCTAGAGCCGGTGTTGCCAACCTCATCCGTCCCAGAGCCAGCGTTGCCAACTTCGGCCGTCCAGAGGAGGAGGAGGAGAAAGGCTTCTGTTCCCAAGTCTTTGCCCATGTACACGACCACGGAGGTCGTTTCCAAGTCTCTGCCCATGTTCATGACCACGGAGGTTGTCTCCAAGTCTCTGCCCATGTTCACGACCACAGAGGTCATCTCCAAGTCTGTGGAGTGGTGCCACCCACAGGAAGCAGACACCACACATCTCACGGCTGCCTGCCAATAACCAGAGGAAGACTTCGAAGCGCCCCTGAGACGGGCCACTCAGGCACATGGAGACCTACTGCAGGCCTAGAGATGGTAAGCAGACCACTCCATCCAAAAATGTTCTGTGCGCATGCAATTTATTTTTTTGGAGTGTCTATTTACAATAAGTGTAAATAGCCCATGTTGTTGGTAGAGGCTATTTACACTACCTCCACTCACCACTGCTCAGACCAAACTCAAGACAGTCACGACAGATTTATTTGGCATCAACTGCTGATCAAATGAAGGCAGGCATATTTGAATTTTTCACGATGGGGCACCTATCTATCACCGATCCTCCACCTGGTCATCTAATGGTTAGACAGAGACCTGGAGAGGCCTTCAGGCCACAGTGTCTTGCACCCACTGTGAAATTTGGTGGAGGATCGGTGATGATCTGGGGGTGCTTCAGCAAGTCTGGAATCGGGCAGATTCGTCTTTGTGAAGGACGCATGAATCAAGCCACATGCAAGGTTATCCTGGAAAAAAACGTCCTTCTTTGCTTCCTTCTGCTCTGACAATATTCCCCAATTCTGAAGATTTGTTTTTCCAGCAGGACAATGCTCCATGCCACACAGCCAGGTCAATCAAGGTATGAATGGAGGACCACTGGATCAAGGCCCTGTCATGGCCAGCCCAATCTCCAGACCTGAACCCCATTGAAAACCTGTAAGCTGTAGCAGGAGTCACTGGTAAGGCAGACGGAACCGCTGGAGGAGGAGTCTCTGGGGGTGGAGCCACTGGAGGAATAGTCTCTGGGGGCGGAGCCATGGAAGGCGGAGCCGTGGGAGGCTCAAGGGGCGAAGCCACTAGAGGAATAGTCTCTGGGGCGGAGCCATGGAAGGCGGAGCCGTGGGAGGCTCAAAGGGCGAAGCCAAAGAAGGTGAAGCCGTGGGAGGCTCGATACAAAGAGTCCTGGATGACTGGGAAACGACCTCCATGGTCACGAACACAGGAAGAGACTTGGGAACAACCTCTGTGGTCATAAACACTGGCTGAGACTCGGAAACGACCTCTGTGGTCATGAGCATGGGCAGAGACTTGGAGATGACCTCTGTGATCGTGAGCATGGGCAGAGACTCGGAGACGACCTCTGTGGTCGTGAGCATGGGCAGAGACTCGGAGATGACCTCTGTGGTCGTGAGCATGGGCAGAGACTCGGAGACAACCTCTGTGGTCGTGAGCATGGGCAGAGACTCGGGAATGACCTCTGTGGTCGTGAGCATGGGCAGAGACTCGGGAACGACCTCTGTGGTCGTAAACACTGGCTGAGACTCGGAGACGACCTCTGTGGTCGTGAGCATGGGCGGAGACTCGGGAACAACCTCTGTGGTCGTGGGCATGGGCGGAGACTGGGGAACAACCTCCGTGGTTGAGAACATGGGCAGAAACTGGGAAACGACCTCCGTGGTCATGTACATGGGAGTGAGTGTTGACTCATTGGCCGTGGCAGGCGTGGGCGTTGGCTCGTTGGCCGTGGCAGGCGTGGCCGTTGGCTCGTTGGCTGTGGCTGGCGTGGTCTTTTTTTTAAGATTTTGATTAAGATATACAGCATATTTATATATCCATACAAAACAATGGGGACCAACACTTCCAAGTTCCAAAGAGGGCATAAAAGCATCATAAATGTAATCCATACGATTCGAGTGTTTTAATCCATGTCTTTTGAAGTGATATGACTGGTTTTGGGCAGTTGCGATTTCTCAGGGCCAGCAAAGCCTTCTCTGCTGGCATAACATGCCTAATAAATAAATATTTTTTCATCCTTTCATTGTCATTGACCTTTTTGCATATGTATTTTCAATCGCTTTCCACTCCTAATTAATCTACAAACGAATAGCAAAAAACAAAAAAAATGTTTACCCAATCAGAATTTATTCCTCCATGCTTACAAGCAAAGTGTGACAACTTTTTCACAAATCGCATACCCGAAGCCATGCTCCTTAGCAGAAGCAACGCATGAGTCTGAGCTCCACCGTGCCAGGCCTTCAGAATCCCTCAACAGTGCAAGTGAATAGGCATCTAAAGTCAGACTGTCAGATTCATCAGCCAATCAGATTGATTTATTTGTTCTTGTGGGTGTGGTCTTAAGGATATGTCCCAGTCCAGGACTTCTAGCTGGCCTTGAGTGACGCAATCACGCTTTAAGTTGAACGCAAAGAGCGTGAGATCTTGCTGACGAGTCAGCTGTCATCACTGCTGGTATTGCCATTGAGAAAGAGATCCTTATGGATTTAAAAACCTGAGATGTTCTGCATGATCGTGCGAATGATTAATTAAACAGGAAAGGAGGACTGGTTTTCACTTCAAGCAAATTTGTAAGTGCTGTTTGCATTGTTATAGCAACATCAGGAGTTTTCTAAGTGTAAATTAGGCTGCTTGAGTATTCAGTGTCAGTTCAAGTTTTGAAAAGTAACCGTGTACCCTGACGAAACTAAATTTATTGCAAGCAAAATTTAAATTGCAAATATTATTAGAGAGCTTTTTCTTGGTATTAGACCTCCTTGGTTCTGGCTTTCATGCGTGGATGTGTTTTTAAAATGTAAATTGGTATTATTAGTTGACTGCCACGTAATCTATGATGGGCATACGGCGTCTTATTCGTTGTGAAACTATGTTTTCTTAATGGCATGAATCGCACTGAAGGCCTAGACTAAAAATGCATGGGCCTCGGCTGGTTTTGGGCAGTGCACGAAGCGAGCCAGACCTAACCCTGAACAGACGTGGATGTCGCGGCTGTGGTAACCAGCATCTCTCCTTTGGCCTCTGTTGAAGCATCCCAACATCGGGCCGAAGTTTAACAGTTCCTGATCCTGAATTCACTGTGAATTATACAGTATATGTGTGTGGCTCATTACAGTGGATTGCTTCTGAACAAAGGAACTGTTATTTAAAGTTAAAAACACCTGGACCTGACTGCAAAACCCTAAGTAACAAGTTTAATTCATGAACGTCACATCTGATGATGACTATTTGATAAATGTGGTTTTTGGTGCAGCTGGGGTTAAGTAAACAGTTTGATACATTCAGATGCAATGTGTTTCACTGACTTTGTTGCAATTGTTAGTTTTTGTCAGATGTGCATTATGTAAAAACCCTGAAGTATAGTTTTTGTTGATGTGGAGCTGGTTCATTCTCTTCTCTGAATGAGTTTCAAACATATGGTTGTATTCGAGGGGTTGTTCAATGTGGCTAGTCATAACAGTGGTTGTTTACATTGAGGTTTTAAATGGTAAGAGAGCCAAAATCTGAGTGCCAGAGACAGGGTTTAAAATGATCATATAAAACTAAATTCTGAATTTGTGATGCAAAAAACTTTACAAACATTATGAGTGGAAATATAATAAAATTAGAAAAAAATAAAATAAAAAAAAATATCCATGACATGACCCCTTTAACTGCAGCCAGATTACCATGTGTCGGTAGACAGACGATTGAATGAGCATGTAAATATAATGTATCTAAACTCTTTGGTTGTAAGACTGTTAATAAATGCCTAAATACAGTGCTTTTGCATTACAAAAAATCTAAATCTAAATCTAAATATCTCACTTTTGACTTAAATCTATAGAAGAAAAATGGTAGGATACATGTACAGCTGCTGAGGTCAAGCCCAAAGTAATGTTGTTATGCAGGTCATACCTTGACCTGTCCTTAACCTGACACATAGTGGCATAGGTGCTTATTCATAGTCATAATACACATACAACCAGTAGTCAATCTGTATAATAAAAAAAAATTATTAAGGAAGATGTTGGGGTCAAACATCTCTGGAATCGCCTGCGGCTTAGCGACCGGTAGGCATATTGTTTGCATGTTATTACAATATTTTTTTTCTTATTTTCTTATATTATTACAATATTAATTCTTACTTAATCATGACAAAATACACATAATATTTAGAAAGGTGCAATACTCCAGCTTTTAAATTTCGCCACTGTTTTATGATAGTAATGTTACAGTAATTTGTTCATTTTGAAAAGTAATCCGTTATCAATATAATGTAAACAAAAGGACAGAGAATACAGCTGCTACCTGAAACACAACATGTGTCCCTCTTTGATCATCTAACATTTACCTATAGTCAAAACCTTAGCCATATAGAGGAGATCAGAGCTAGTTGTCACATGGAGAAGTTGTCACAAGGACTATATATAAGTAACGATAAGATTTAGTCTGAAGTCTAATTGCACACGTGTTTTTCTAGCAAAAATTTTGTTTTGTACGTTGGTTTCAAACACCTAGTTCACAAATTCTTAAAAGTTAATTTATCATATTAATCATATTTTTGTTATAGTTCTTGGGTAAACAAGCAAACAATCAAACCACACTGGCACACATTCAAGCAAGTGTCAATGTATATTATGAAGGCAGATTTTTACTGAAAAGTATTTTTCATGAAAGTCGGGTTGGGGCGTGTTGTTACATTTTTGTCTTGGAAGGTTTTCACTTGTTTTTTAAAATGTCATAAATGTATTCGTTATTTGTTTATCAATAACAGTATTTGTAAGTGAAAACAATGTTTTGATATTTTGTATTTGTATATATTTTGTATATCATTTTGTGCCTTATTTTCCTATTAGGCTGTTCGATGCAGGCATAAGCATATATTTTTGTTTTCTGTGGTGGTGATGGTGGGAAAACGGGTAAATGTGTACCCCCCCAATGTTCACATGTAACCTATGATGAGTGGTGGTGGCGTAGTGGGCTAAAGCACATAACTAGTAATCAGAAGGTTGCTGGTTCGATCCCCACAGTCACCACCATTGTGTTCTTGAGCAAGGCACTTAACTCAGGTTGCTCCGGGGGATTGTCCCTGTAATAAGTGCACTGTAAGTCGCTTTGGATAAAAGCGTCTGCCAAATGCATAAATGTAAATGTACGCCACTGATGTAATGGCCAGATAGATTGTGACAAAGTACCTGACAACATGCCCTGTTACTTTAAGACAGAGACTAGAAGCAAAGAATATTAAAAACCAGAAAGATTACTGAATCATGACATTCAGCCAAAGCTTATTGAATAGTTTTGTTTAAAAGGATAACCACTGTGTCAAGAATTTATTTTTAGTGCATACACACCCAAAGCCATGCTCACTACATATAGCTAAAAAGCACATTCCACTTCATTGCAATGGAACGCACAGATATGAATGATAAACAGGTAAACAGGTAGAGTGAGAAAGGGTGTGATGTCATTTGAAGGAAGTTTTTCAAGAGAGTCTCAACACACAGGTAAGAATAATTTAGCTATTTACACCTGTTTAGAGTTATTTCCATGTGGTGATACAATTAGCAAAGCAGAAGGTAGAAAATGATTTTGAGGTAATCTGACATCATAATTGTTGAGATATTAAAAGAGGATGTTGGGTAGTCTGAGTTATTACTTCCAGTGTAAATAGCATGAAACACAAAGCAGAGAAATGTTTGGGGAATAATAAAATATTGGCAAAATCCTCTATGTATCTCAAAGCTTAACTATGTCATAATATGTTAGTTTAATTGAAAGACATGCAAATTTTGATGTATGATAAATTAGTTCTTAATGTGACTAGTATGTCTTTTAGCTACAGTAAGTTAACAAATGAGACATGAGTCTTAGAAATAATTAAAAAAAAATGCACATGGAATGATATATACTTTGAATGAATATAATAGATTTTCTTGATTTGTAAACGCTTACCTGTTCATTCCTATCATACTTGAAGTTGTTCAGAATAATGCATGGTAACACAGAAGTTTTGTTTTTTATTCAGATTGACACAGTTACTGAGATTATATCACCTAACCCTAACAAAATACTCCAAGAGAACTATACAGTTAGGTAGCAAATCTTAGGCGCAAAAGTGATTTCTAAATAAAAGGTGACTTAAACTGACAAGACGCCATACTGTCTATGAGTTATTAGTTATAATATTCATGTACATCTAAATACAGATATACATTTTAGGAATATTTGTGGATGGTTTATGTGGGCTGAATTATTTATGACTAATATCTATAATAAAAATATAATAAAAATAAAAGATGACTTAAATTGACAAGAAGCCATACTGTCTAAGAGTTATTAGTTATAATATTCATGTACATCAAAATAGAGTAATATCTGGCAAAGATATTCTTTTGTAGTTGTCATAACAATACTGAGACTTAAATCATCAGATTAAATTAGTAATATTGTCTGACATAAAATTCTTCATTTTTTTTGAAAGTGTATCTTTCAAATACACTCATATTTTTTTGACAAAAATAGCTATTTATAAAAACAGAGACTTTCTGCAAGGATTTAGTCTGTTTCTACTGGATTTTTGTGAATAAATGTTTTAAAGGAAGGACTTTACATAGAATTTATACTGTAAAATTTTCATTTATTTCAAAAGCTTACTGGCTCAATTTGACCTATTTTGTTACATCCAGTAAATAGATGGATATTCCTGCCAGTGATGCTGCAGTTCACTCCACATCCCCACCCCCTGCATACAGCGAGATCAATGAGTTTCCTCTTTTTGAAGGGCTTCCTGCAACATCACCCTTATATACCCCTGCCATAGCACCACCTCCCTACAGAGAGACAGGTACTGTCTTCAGCAGCCATGAGGTCTCTGATGAAGCACAGGGTTGTGTCTTTACATGTAAATGGAAAGCATGGACACAAAGGGAATACAGTAGCAAGATAAAGTATGTGAACCATTTGGAATTAGATGGTTTTCTGCAATAATTAGTCATAAAACGTGATCTCATCTTCAATGTGCTTAAGCTAACAACACACAAACAATTCCAGACTTTCATGTATTTATTGAACACATCTCAATTAAATACATTTAAAAAAAAATCAATTAAACATTCACAGTGCTGTGGAAAAAGTAAGTGAACCCTTGGATTTAATAACTGGTCAATCCTACTTCAAAATAATCTCCCGAGTGCAGATTCCGAAAGAAATCCTCACGGATCTAGGCACGACATTTATGCAATGGACACTCCGTGAACTCTATGATTTATTGGGTATTAAATAGGTTCGAACCAGTGTTTACCATCTGCAGACAGATGGGTTGGTGGAGCGATTTAATAAAACCCTGAAGAATATGTTTCGTAAGTTTGTACACGAAGATGCTAGAAATTGGGATAAATGGCTCGAGCCTCTGTTGTTTGCAGTGCGAGAGGTCCTGCAAACCCCCACAGGGTTTTCCCCATTCGAGCTGCTGTATGGACGGCGCCCGCGCGGTGTGCTCGACGTTATGTGGGAAACTTGGGAGGAAGGACCTTCAACCAGTAAAAGTGAAATTAAGTAAGTCCTTGATCTTAGAGCAAAACTCTACACTCTGTGGCAACTAACACAGGAGAATTTGCTCCAAGCTCAGGAATATCAAAGCCGACTGTATAACAGGGGTACTCGGCTATGTGAGTTTGCACCAGGAGACAAAGTGCTCATATTACTTCCCACATCAAGCTCCAAATTACTCGGCAAGTGGCAAGGACCATTTGAGGTCACACGACGAGTGGGAGATCTCGATTATGAGGTGAAATGAACCAATTGATATACCACCTCAACTTCCTGAAATTGTGGAGGGAGGCAGTCCCTGTGACGATGGCAACAGTAGTTCCGGAGAGGGTGGAGCTCGGGCTGGAGGTGAACACAAAGCCCAATCATATCACTTGTAGAGACCACCTCTCACCGTATTAAGTCACAGAGGTTGCCAAGTTGCAGGAGGAATTTGCAGACGTGTTTTCCCCTCTGCCGGGTCATATGAACCTCATCCAACACCATATCGAGACTGAGCTGGGGGTAGTGGTACGTAGCCATCCCTACCGACTGCCCGAACACAAAAAAAAAAAAATTGTTTGGGAAGAATTGGATGCAATGCTCGATATGGGGGTAATAGAGGAATCCCACAGCAATTGGTCCAGTCCAGTTGTTCTAGTCCCTAAGAGCGATGGGTCAGCACAGTTCTGTGTGGATTATAGGAAAGTCAACGCGGTGTCTAAATTTGACGCTTCAGATGGACGCTTCAGACAGAGTGCTGTGGGCGGTGCTCTCCCAGGTGGGGGAGGGGGAGGAGCGCACGGTGCTGTGCATTAGTTGCAAGCTCTCGCTGAGGGAGACTAAGTACAGCACCATTGAGAAGGAGTGTCTTGCCATCAAGTGGGTGGTCCTCACTCTCCGCTACTACCTAGTGGGGTGGGGCTTCACCCTCTGTTCGGATCACGCCCCACTCCAATGGCTCCACCACATGAAAGATACCAATGTGCGGATCACCCGGTGGTATCCTGCTCTTCAGCCATTTAAGTTCGAGGTGGTCCACAGACTGTGAGCGCAGATGGCTGTCGCGGACTTCCTTTCCAGAAATGGGGGGAGTGGTAGACAGATCGGATGTCTCCCCGGCCTGAGTCAGGCGGTGGGGATATGTGGTGGTGGGGGCGTGGTCGAGCGTTCGTCTGGAGAGAGAGAGAAAGCGGTAAGGGTGCATACACCTGAGCCCGACTATAACTAACACCTATTTCCAATTGCAGTAAGCTTTGGGGAGAGTGGTATAAAGAGACCACGCCAGTGACGAGAGAGGGAGAGAGAGCTACCTGACCCAAAGAGACTGTATTATATTGTGTGGAGCAGAAAAGCCACTCTTGAGTTTTGTTTGATTAAAGCCTACATTTGAGTTGAGTTCCCAGTTTCCCATCTCCTCTTTTTCAACGAACCTCTTACAAAGAACAATACAATAATGTGTGTGTTACTAGTTAAAACAGATTTTATTTGTTCATTGTTGTAATTTAGATGAAGATCAAACCAGATTTAAAGACACATTTATACTAAATGCAGGTAATTCCAAAGGGTTCACATACTTTTTTTTTTGCCACTTTACATGCACAGCTATATCTAACTATTAATACATTTGTAATGTTTACAGACAGAGTTCAAGGCTTTCCTCAAAACACTAATAGAACTAGGGCAAACCCTTATCCTGTCCTCAATGTGCCCACACGAATCACAATGGTCAATCACTCACAGCAAGGTAAGTGTTGTAAAATCAAAAAGTTGTCATCTACAGATCCGTGCTAAATGTTATTCTCAAAAGTTATTCATCAGATCTGGGCCCTAGTCAATGTTGACAAGCCAGAGTCCAGACTGGTTGCAGGTGTAAGTCATTTTTAAATAATTAATTATTGAATAATTACTATGTATAGCTAAGCACAATGATTTTAGTGCATGGTATCAGTAGCTGCATAATATAGCTAACTATAATCCTGTGGATAGCAATAAATATTTAACATTTGCTAGCAAACTTTAAATTACCTTTATGTCCAAGGTGTAGTTAGCTAACTGTTTAGCTGTTTTTGTAAGATTTTTTGACTAAGAAGGTTTATTACTTATAGTTAGTGAACCATGAATTTTTGATCCAATTTTTGAATTTTTGATATTTAAATTAAAAACAATAATGATAACCTTCTGTTTATTGTATATAATTACATGTAATTCATTTTGCACATAAATGGTGCATAAGTTGCTTTTAATAGGCTTTGGGTTTGTTTGGAATGGCACACAAACTTGTATCTCATTTTTGAAAGAAATGAGATACAATGAGAAAAATTAGAAAACATTTAGTAGGCCTACTGTATGTATAATGTGTAAATTATGCAAAGTTTTTACTTTATGCAAAACATGATGTAAATAACTATAGATTTTCACTGAAAAATGACTCAGAATTTTTTGGTTGTTTCTCACTAAAACTAATTGTATGTCTTTAAAAGTTTTGGAATATGACACATTCATAGTCACGTGGATTACTTTTTTAAGCTTTAAAGTGAGTCAACTGCCATTGTATTAAAAAGACTGACTAAGACATTCATTAAAAATTATTCTTTGGTGCTCCACAGGTGAGTAAATTATAACCGAATAGTTGTTTTTGGGTGAACTGTTCTTAAAACTAAATCATTAAAAATACTCTTTCACTGTTAAAGTGTTGATGCAGCAAACAGTGAGGACAGTAGCCCCTCAGGTGATAGTGGTGCAGCCACAACAGAGGGTTGTTGTATTGGGTGACACACCAACAGTGACTGTGTGCCAATACTGCCATAAGAACATCCTCACTAATGTGGAATATAAACCTGGTGGTGCTGCATGGAGCATGTGCTGCCTATTAACTCTGCTGGGGTAAGTCAAGAATTGGCACAGTAAGCCTGTAACTACGGTGGTAGCAGATTAATACTATTAGTAGAACTATCACACCAACTACCACAGTAAATGGTCAAAGTCTCTCTTTCTCTATCACTCTCTAAGTTTTTTAATGATTTTCTACAGGCTTATTTGTGGATTTTGCCTCATCCCATTCTTTGTCAGGGGGTTCCAGGATGCCCATCACACCTGTCCTTGCTGCCGCAAGCACTTAGGAATATATATCCGTAAATAACTACGCATCCACATTATGATCAATACTACGGATGTGCAAATCCCACAGTTTTCATAATCAAACAACCGACCGACTAGTCGAGTAGTCCGTGTTAAGGATAAAAATACATAATTAGGCTCTGTTATGTTCACGTGACCCCGATCAGATGCATTTCGATGGGTAAATGGATGCTAACATGGCAACTAACTGATACAAATAAATTATATATGTAAGGCTAAATAAGTATTACAACTTGTTGCACAAAACTGTCAAAGTAAGGAATAAGAAAGGCTCCAATACACAGCAGCACAAAACCCCTTATGAGCATCCTGAACGTATCATCAAGTAATGTATACCACAGACCTTATTTTACTCATAAGCTGAAAAACCCCATTATAAACACCCATAGGAAAATCCTGAAGAAACCCATGGCGATTTAGACTTCCGGGTTCACCTGCAAATTGACGATATGGCTGAACAGCTCTATTTAAAGCTGCACTACAGAACTTTGGGGTCTCTAGCGACATCTGTGATTGAAACCTAAAACTGCAAGCAACTTGGAGGAACATTTTACATGAGTTGTGTTTCGGCACAGCTCTTCTGCGCAGAAGAATGGTTTGAGGTTACCTGGAATTTGCCTACGATTATCACTTGGAGATTTTCACCTGCAGAGCTGGAGTCATGACGCACTATTTTTCATGTTGATATTATGTTATTCGTTTAAACATTTATAGATGAGATATTATTTGCTTTGAGGAAGACTCTCTTATTTACATGTTTTAATATGATTATTCAAATGTTTATCCACTGCAGATACACTTTCATTGGTTACTAATGTCCGTAACTAATTAATAATTTGTTCACAAGTGTCCACATTACATTAAAGTGCATTTTCATCAATTGATAACGTTGGTAATAAATGGGTAAGTCATCAATAAAGAGGTCATGGTTGTCCATTTTGCATTTAGGTAACATTTTTGAGGTTATAAAGGTTGAAAATTTTATCTTAAAGCATTATAAACAATGTACATATGTTAGTTTATAAACAGTCCATAAAATAAAAGGTTTGTGAAAGATCCAGATATATTTTTGATAAACAGTAGAAAAATCTGAATTGTCATGCAGTGTTGTGGATGAGCATGAAGACCTGAAAGTTCTGTTTATTTATTTTTTGGACAGGACTAGATAAGACACCACTCGGAGTTTAACGTTACAGGAAACTGAAAAGCCATTACAGTATGAATATAAACACAACACCTTTTAATATTTCTTCAATTATTTATGCTGGATCATGACATAAATCATGAATTATGGCATTTCATGGTTTTGATTAAAATAAGTATGAATAAGTATATTTATTAAGCATTTATAACGTGAGTTAAAATTGGCTCATTATTTGGCAGGTATTTCATGGAAATCACCCTTTTATATGTTGTCATAACTGCATATAAATTATATATAATGCATTTGTAGATGAGTAATTAGACATTAATGAACTCTGTTATAAACCCTTAACAAAGGGAACTTCTTTTACTTGATTTGTAAAAGAAGGTGAGAGAAATGGATTCATATAAGGACATAATAATCTTCTTGACCTTTTCAGCAATGCCAGTTAGTTTTTTTTCTAATTGCTCTGTTCATTTATATCATACTTCAAAATCTTAACTGGTAACACAGAAGTTTTGAGTTTGAAACATATAAATGCAGTTACTGAGATTTCCTATCACCATTGTTACATTTAGCATAACCCTTGAGGAGAACTGCTGCAGTTAGGCAGCTTTGAAACAAAAGTGATTACTTAATATAAAGTTACTTAAATTGACCATTTTAGTCATTAATTTATGACTAATATCTGACAAATATTTAAATCAAACAAGAAATGTAAAGTTTTTATGTCATAGTGTCATCATGGTAATATATTCTCAAAGTATACTGAGATTTCTATGAGCAGGTTAAATGACTTAATTTGATATAACATTCTTCATTTTGGAATGCTGTTAATATACTGAAGAAAAAAAAAACTGCTATTTTAAAAGAAAAGTCAGAAAATTAAAAAGAAATAGATAAAGTTAAATAGGGTGTCTCACAGAAGGAAACTATTGTAAACACATAAAACAGTATCCATCTGTCTTGATTATGGTCTATGATTAAAATCTACAATATGTACATAATATATTTTGTTACACAAATATAAAAAATAACATGAACAGCAGATAATGCAATGGCAGAGACTGACTATACTATTATACAGCTTTCTATATAATGCAAAGTTTGTAAAGTATAGTTATTTCATTGTATGCATATTTGATAAAACTCCTACAAATAAATAATATTGGTTTGAAACCCCAGCTCCTACTTCCTCCTAATTTTAGAAAATATCACACATACTAAAAAATAAGCCAATTATAGGAGAACATTTATTCACTGTCTACCTGGTCCTCCACATAGTCATTGGCAAAGTTAACAATTTTTAGTAATGCATCTAAAATCAGAATATCCATTTTTGTCTTAGTGGTACGTTCCTCATGGTAGTTTTTTCCAGGGGATATGCAGTTTAAAGGAACTCCCAGACTGATAGAACACTCCTACATCTGTGAAAGCAAACTGGTCATGTTAAATACCTTGTGTATATAGATTATACAGAACAAATGGACAGGGAATACAGATGGGGTATAAATGTCAGTTGTAGTCCCTCAGTCCCTAATATTGTGTAAACTTTTAACATTGCATGGAAAATATGCCATTGCCCATTTTAATTGTTGCATTTACTTTGGTCAAAAATGTAAAGGGCAGTTTTAAAACTCACCTTCTGTTTTATTTTCTTGCTTGGGTAGATCTTCTCAAGATCTTCTTTAACCACTGGACATGCTTCATCCACCTTGGTCATGATTATGACTTGAGAAATGCCTTTAGTACAATGAAAAATAAACAATTAATTTATTAACATTTTTTCACGATAAGCTGCAGTGTGTACAACATATTATTGAACAACAGTTAAGCAATGCTATGAAATGTTGATGTATAGCATTTAGTTTAGGTCACATCTATGATATGAACTATAATTTACTGGTTCTAGACATTAAGAGGCCCTAAAAATATGTTCACTGACCAATCAGGCAGTGCTGACCTCATGAATATAAATGAGCCTTCCCCAGCCATTCTAGGTTTCAGAAAATCATGGACCGGAATGGCTAACTACCAAGTTTACATACAATGTGGTCTGTTCCAAAATCTATTGCAGAGGCAGCATTTCAAGGCATCAGGCAAATTGTTCCAAAAGTTATGTATCTTAATTCTGCAGCGTCCTAAGATATCTCACTTTGGCCCATTTCTAAGGTAACATTGAATGCATCCTTACCCAGGTAGGTGATCCCATAATGCACTGTGCTGAGCTCAGTGGAAAAATTAATCAAAGATGGCAGACGAAGCAAATAACTGTAATAATAAATTATTACAAAATAAAAAATAATGCATTTTGATTCTAAAGATTAATGTGATAGAAAACTGACTGGCTTACCCAAAAAGTGCGTGCGCTATCTATGTATATTTATGCTGATTAGAGTATTGCGCCATTCCTCTTGCTTCACCTGTGTTGCAAGTCTAGTCTCCTGCGCTGCGCATTTGAATGAGGCACGAGGAGTTGCATCCTATGTAGAGCGTTCCAAATTGGGCTACGTTCACACAGTCAGCGTTTGGGATTGACAACCGCATTTACTTACAGGTGTGAGTCTTGAAATGTCCTGTTTATAAAACAGCTTACAGTAGCGGCTTGAATACTGTCTGTATTCTAACATCTATAACCATAGTGACAGTGGCTTAAGTAAATATTAAAGATGGCGACGTCCATAACACCAGCATGCCTTATCACAATAACGCCGCGTTATTAAATAAATAAATAAAAAAGTCAAAATGAGTGTTCATTCATCAGATTATAATAAGCCGACAGCGGCTTTGAATGTTTTTTTTAACCGGGTGCAGAGCTCAGCATTTGTCGAGCGGCTCGCAATCGAATTGAGAGCAACTTAGGTGAAAGACAGCGGTTGGATATTCGGATGACACGCAGCTCATATCTCTGTCTCTGTGAGTTAACGAAACCCCTCATGATTAACACGAGACATACTCGTGTATAGTGCTGCGTGGCTTTCACATTATATGACATGACAGACAACTAGTTGTCCAGTGCGGTTCCATTCACACAGCACAGGTTTGCCGAGAATGTGGCTGTGAGACCTGAAAATTTGCGGGTAACAGTTCGATTATAGAATCCAGTTCCCTTTTATAGGAGCTTGAGCTGCGTAATTCACTATGGGACACGCCCTGATTGTGACATGGCCTGATGCCCTTATACAATCACGGCAATTTATTGGCTGATGGCGCTTAAGCGACGCCCCTAGGGAGCTGTCACAGGCTCCATAAAGGCGCTCGCTTTCACGCCATGGAGTCTAGGGATGAGATACCACTTATTTTATTTTCGATCCCATACCAAGTACTTTTAAGCCAATATCCGGGGCGGAGCCAGGAGTTTTTCACAGGGGTGGCCAGGCAGGGGCCAGCGATCAGTCTGTGGTGGCACAGAAATTTTCTGGCAGTACATGTTAAGTCTTTTGCCCAAAAAGGCAATTGCAAGTGGGGTGGCCAATGGGGTGGCCAGGCTTCAGTCCATGGTGGCCACGGCCACCCATGGCAACCCCCTAGCTCTGCCACTGCCAATATCGCCGATAACGATACCAATACCGTTACCTAAATTGAATTTTTACGAATTCTTTGGATAAAATTAGTAACTTTATTATTACTTAAATTTTTTATTTATTTATGGGCCTAAACAGAAAATGATTAGGTTGCTTTGTTTACCTTTTAAAAATTGTTTAGTATAAGCCACATATAAAACCTCATAGATATTATCAAGGGTGTAGAATTTAGTAGGGATGCTAGGGACATGTCCCTACCAATATCCAGCAACTACTGAATTGTCCCTAGCAATAATTTTGATCAAACAATTAAAATTTATAACCACTGTTGTCTGTCGATATCTTGTAGTTTTTATTTATTTATTTATTTTATTTAACCTTTATTTAACCAGGAAAATGCTCATTGAGATTAAGAATCTCTTTTACAAGAGCATCCTGGCCCAAACAGGCAGCATCAGAATTTGTGGTACAAAAACCGTTAACAGATCTTGTTCTCTACTATGAGTCCTGCCTCCCTAACCCACGTCGCTAATAGGATTGGCTTTGCCGTTTTTTGCTAACTTGTGAGAGGCTGTAGCTACATAAGGTTGTACGAAGCGTCAAAGCTTCATCAACTAGATGCACATCATGCAGGCTACTGGTAAGTGAGGATGACACCATCCTTATACCAACAGTTCTGTGCACAAAAATACGGGACAAATTGCATCTCATATTGACTCAGGGACAGTGCATTTTTTCAATCATGGGATGAGTGGCAAGCCTAAACATTAGTTTGTGTGTGTTAGGGCAGTTAGGCTAATTTGGTGATACGCTGAGTCAGGATGGCAGCCAAAAAGAGAAAAGTGGACATTAGGAGCTACTTTACAAACAGTCAAAGTGTAAGCCACTTAAAACAATGCCCCTGATGTCAGCATCCGAATTCACTCACTCATTTCATTCACTCACTGCTGAGATATGGTGCACTCACTGCCATTCACTATATAGGAAATAGTGAATGAGTGAACGATTTCGGACACAGCTCAGGTCAATTATAACATGGGTTAATTAAATGCATTGTTGTTTTCATTAGGGCTAACAAATGTAATTATGAATGTTCACAGTGTATTTTCTTTTTGGTTTTCATGAAGATAAGATAGCTAATATCTATGAAGCAACAGTTTTAATTTATTGAAAAAGGCTGACATTCGAGCATTTTTTTCTGTATATCAATTCATGAGCTTACTAAGCTATAACTTTAATGCTGCCATTCATTTTGCATTGTTAGATCGCTTTCTACACATCAAAATGTAAAAAATACAATACAAATAATAATATTAACAATCATAATAACTCCCACTTTCTTTACACTGCTAAATGATGGTGATGGTGGTGATTTTGCTAACATGTCTCAGGTGTGAGAATTTAAAGTTTTCACGTGGCGGTATTCACCACGGTACTATGGCTCAGTCTAGTTGCTTACCTACTGTATGTCAAGCGTACCCGTCAGTTTAGGATGTCGGATCAGCTCTTTGTTTGTTACGGAGGACACACAAAAGGAATGTCCGTCTCCAAACAAAGGCTCTCTCACTGGATCGTTGATGTGATCGCCCTCGCTTAGGAATCACAGGGCGCGAATTGCCCTATTGGTGTCAAAGCGCATTCAACCAGAGGCATGGCCTGTTCATGGGCATGGACAAACAGTGTGTCCTTACAGGACATAAGTTTCGCAGCAGGATGGTCTTCACAAAACACGTTCGTGAGGTTTTATAACCATAGTGCTTGTAGCAATGTCGAGTGAACTGAATCGAAAGAGAATGTCTCCGGTTACACATGTAACCTCTATTCACAGAGATGAAGGGAACAAGACATTGCGAAAGCTGGCCGCACTACTACTTCAGAGTTTCAAGATACGAGTGACTCACTTTTGTCCCTCAGTCAGAAAATTCTGAAGAATTGGTGATTAAGCGCCCGCTTATATAGGCCAATTGCGTGGCTAAAGTGGCGGGACTCAAACACCATTGCCAATCAGAAGATTAGCATGATTGTATAAGGTCTTCAATCAGGTCATCTAGAAGGACTCCCATAGGGCTTAAAGCAATGTCTCCTTCCCATCATCTCAGGGAACCGAGGTTACATGTGCAACAGGAGACATTTTTCTGACTAACCACTGGGCGCCGCCATGATGATTCTAATCGCCGCTGGACTGTTTATTGGTTTCGGTCTCCATAAGAAGCAAGATAAAAACTACCAATAGTGATCCAGACAGAGAACAGCAATCATTTAAAGTTTTAGTTGGAGTAAAAATGAGTTCAGGCTCAACTTGTGCAGTTGTTGACTTTCATAATAACTTGTTTATGACATCAACGTAACTTACCAATGGCAAGACTTTAAATTTAAATTTAAGTGAGCCACTATGGGACTATACTTGCCTCATACCCCTTCATGCTTTAAGTTTCAGTAAAAAATAAATAAAAAAAAGGCATGATAACAGCTTATGATAGGCAGCTCCACACAGGAGCTAAACTGGAAGGATTTTCCTGTACAAAACTATTTCCACTAACATATTCAGCATGTTAAATAAAACACATTCACTTTTACCAACATGCTAAAATATTGTTGAATCTCACTAAACTTTCAAGCACATGTTCAAGTCATATTACACCCCAAAATAAAGAAATTATAAATTATATTTTTGTTAATCAAAATAAAGCCTATCTTAGGACAATTAAGGCGTTATTAATTATTTTCATGACAAGTATTTACATTTTGTTGTAAAGTGACAATTAATGGCAAAAATATTATATTTTAATCAAATTGTATAGCTAATTTGAAGGCTATGTGCTTTGTCATGAAAAATCAGAACTGATGTCACTGCTTAAATGAGTTCACATTTTCTATATAGTCTATTCAAACAAGAGTTAATAATGTTGACAAATTATAAAGATGTATAATTTGTCAACATTATGAACAATTTTGAACAGCACACTATATAGTAAATGTGAACTCATTTAAGCAAAGTAAAGTCAAACCCAAATAATGAGTAATGTTTATTAAACCACTGAATTTTCTTGGCCACTCCCCACCCAACTGTCTTTTCATCATACTAAAAGGATTAGTTCACCCAAAAATGATAATTCTCTCATGATTTACTCACCTCTAAGCCATCCCAGATGTGAATGTCTTTCTTTCTTTAGCAGAACCAAAATTAAGATTTTTATAAGCAGATTTCAGCTTTGTTTGTCCATACAATTACAGCGAATGGGTGCCATGACACTGGCTGTTTGACAGTCCAAAAGGCATATTTAGGCAGCATAAAAGTAATCCACACGACTCCAGTCGATCAATGAATGTCTTCTGAAGCAAATTGATAGGGTAATGTAAAAAATAAACAGATAATTAAAACTTTATTAACTTAAAAAAAAAACGCTTCCTGCTACCAGTCAACCCATCATGGAGCTGTAAGCGCAATGGTGTGTTCACACGAGAAGTCGGAAGTGCGTGCTTTGTTTACAACAGAGGAATGAATGTCATGCGAGGGTTAGTGTTATTATGTGCAGCAGGAGGTGAGGTAGGACCCAAAGTGAGAGTTCAATAAAACAAAAATACTTTATTAAATAAACAAACATAAAACTCCCATGAGAGGGAAAACAACAAAACAACTAAAACTACCCCGTAAGGGGAAACGATAATCCAGGGAATGGGCTGAAGGAAACGGGGAATCCAGACCGACCGGACCAGGCTTCGGGAAACAGGAATCCAGGGAACCAGCGGGAACATTAGAGAACAAACAAGACAGGAAACAAGCGACTGGAAACAAGACAAACTGGCACTGGACAGCAAACATGAGGAGACTGAAATAGGGAGAGAAATCAACAGGTTAAATAAGGGCAGGTGAAACTAATAAACTTATAGCGAGCAAATAAGGAGGTATTGATTTGCTTCAGAAGACATTCGTTGATTGACTGGAGTCATGTGGATAACTTTTATGCTGCCTAAATATGCCTTTTGGACCATCAAACAGCCTTCTTTAATTGCATGGACAAACAGAGCTGAAATGTGCTTATAAAAATATTAATTTCGGTTCTGCTGAAGAAGAAAAGACATGCACATCTAGGATGGCTTAAAGGTAAGTAGATCATGAGAGAATTATCATTTTTGGGTGAACTAATTCTTTAACCTTAGGAAGTGTTTTTTCTGTCCTTCTTTTTTTGCCTTGTTGCTTTTGGCTCGCTCACTTAAAGCAATTCCTTTGTGCTGTTTTGAAATTATATGTATTGAGGAAAGCTCTGTACAAATTGAACAGAATTTTACTTCTTTGTATTTAATTCATATTTTCATTGTTACGTTTTACATACACATGCAATATATACAATATAAATATTCAAACAGAGTTATGTAAGTCAAATAAATCTACACATCAATTATTGATTGATTGTGCCATTAATTAATATCTCAGATTATTTAAAAATCTTAGAATTGATAACTGAACCAGCTACATTATGATCACAGGAATAAAATGAAAGATGAATTGATTTAGAAAGTTAATGCAGAACAGTTTTTTTGTTTGTTTTTTTTTTTTGTTAGCTAAATGTTATTTTCACTTTCAGTTTCACTCTGTTTTTTATTTTCTAAACCTATCCTGCCATAATAGTACAACAACAATATAAAGTAGCAAAGAATGGACAAAATCCTGCACATCTTCTATCACAGAATTGTCAAATGTTTAGAAATGTTAAAACAAAGTCTTTGCAATAGTTGTCATATTTGTTTATATCATTTTTTCTTTAGTAGTTTATGTCAACTACTGTACTTTACAACAGCATAGTGTTTTTCACACTGTTGTTCAAAAGCATTTTGTAACATTTAAACATGATACAGTACATATATACAGTATATATATTGTAAATGAAAATATAATTTGATTAGCCTTGAAACATGCATATATTACATCATTACATACATCTTTTTATTTTTAGCTTCTTTTTTTATTTTTTTTATTCAATTACTTTTTAGTTTCCTTTAATTATTTTAGAGAACAGGAGTCCTACCTGCAAATCAGTCATAAAGTGTGTGATGATTTTGCTCTCAGTTTCTAAGAAACAACTTATTTATCTTGTATTGTAACTAAGTGACTGTCTAGCAGTTACTTTTGATTGCACTTGCTCTTCTGTTGTCTGGTGGTCCCTCTGTAGACTTGTGAATTCCCAGCAGATGCCATAATGCAGATAAACTGCTCCAAAATATTTTTAATTAATGACAAAATAAAAATTGCATTTGTTATTAGCTTTAAAATTCTCTGCAGCCATGAACTGTCCTGCAGGCTGATTTACAGGAAGGACTGTGGAAATTCAGACTTCATAGATTTTATTCACCATGGACTAATTTCCTTGGTGAGTGCACAAATGTTATGCAGACAATAGTGACATAGACCTGTTACTGCATATTTGTTTACTTAATGAATAACGTTGAAGTTAACATGTTTTGAAGTTTGTTATCAGTAAAAGATGCATATACAGTAGAGCACATATGGAGAATAGGGCTGCGTTTCCCAAAAGCATTTTGAGCCGCATTATAAGTAGATAGTAGAAACGGTAACACAGATCACCTTAGAATTTCAGGGCAGTTGTCACAAGTGTGTTTTGAATTTAAAGTCCAGTGTTCCTTAAAGCAGGTTATCTATGTTGGTTTCTAACGCCTAGTTCAAAATTGTGATACATTTTTATATTTTTTTTTTGTGAATTGTATCCTTAAAAAAAAAATAAGAAAATAATCCCAAAACAACTCTATTATGAAGGCAGATTTTAAAACTACACTATGTAACTTTTGGCCCTCAAGTGGTTAAAAAATAAAACTGCATGTGTCTTGCGGAAGAACAATGTTTTGGTAATGACATAAGCCGTACTTCGGCCCTGCTCCTCTGTGCATATGAATGTGGTTCGAGGCACTGGTGTACCTGGTGTAGAAAATGGACAAATAAATAATGAAAGAAAAGAAGATGGATATCTGAAAACATGCCATCTAAGCAGAAAAGTGCCATATCTTATGCTGTTGTTTTGACTTATTGGAAACATTGATGTTTTGAAATAAACAACGTTACAAAAGTTAGGCAACATTCGTTAACATTAGACATAACGATTGCTAGTCTGATGAGGTCAAACGTTGTAAAGTTTTTATAACTGCAGGATATTCTGGCCAAATAGACCATGATAGTAACTAATTTATAGATTGTCATTGTTACCAACCAGTGGTCAACATCATTTCAAGACTCACATGTCCTTGGTAAGCCTAGGACTAAAGGATTTAATTATATAAGAAAAACACACGTGTGCTAGCAAGTGAAAAGTTCTGCACCTATTACAGTATAATTATTGTATTTCACTACACACACACACAGACGTGTATTTGTGTGTGATTACACAACTATACATAAACCATATCAATAAAATATCTTACCCATTGAGTGAGAAAAAAGTCATCTGTAGGTCGCTTTTAAATCCTTTCAGATCTCTGTGTTGTTGCCACCTCTAAAAAGCCAAGCCGATGTTGCTTGTTTTATTATAGACTCTGTCGCTTTCCCTTTTTGCTAGTAGACTCTGCTCTGTTTGGGGTTTCTTTGTTTTTACAACTGGTGATTCCCTGGAGGTTTGCCATTTTAAATGATCCATGGTCAATTTTTCTCATTCGTTGTGACAACAAATTTTCAGCTTCACGCTACTCCCACACACGCGTTACCGTAGCCGGATATTATTTTCTGTGTATGGATATGACGTCAACACGTACGGTAGAAAGACGTATGTAAGCAATTTCCCGCGAAATCCGTCATGGCAGCTCTAAAATATAAATCATTATTATAGGTTTATCAAAGTGTATTTGGGTAAAGACATGGTTTGGAAGATGGATTTTTGTTGCACTCTCTCATTAATAACATTTTGTTGTTTTTTAACCAAAAAAAAAACAACAAAAAAAACAACAAAAAAAAGTTACATAGTGTAGCTTTAACTTAAAGGTTGAACTGTGTTCTCAGTACACAAAAGAAATTCTTCTCAAATCAGTATCAACAAACTGAAGGTTCCCACAGTGTCAACTCACCCCACACAGAACGACAATATGATCAAACAGCTTTCTTTTTGTCTCTGCTGGGATAGAAGAAAGTATTGTGACATTGAAAAGCTTTCACACTTATTTTTGTTTATAAAGAAATTGTCTTTCCCTATCTGTCACTCACTCGACATTGTGTCGATGTAGTGACACTAGGGGACACTTTTGGGAGCCCGAAACACCTCTGGTCTTTGATAAAAGGCCAATGAAATTGGCGAGTGGTATTTGCATACCACTCCCCCGAACATACGGATATAAAATGAGCTGGTATGCAACCACTCATTCAGATTTTCTCTTCGGAGCCGAACAGTCGATGCTCACTGAGCTGAATTCCCACAGCTGTTCATTCACCTCTGCTGGATCTGATGCAGCATTTCAGCGGCTTCTCCCCCCTCTGCACTGGTGCACTGCAGAGAACACCCCTGGGCGCTTTGGCAGAAATAAAAGAGTATATTCTAAAAAGAGCGGCACACACAGAACGTCTTTTTAAAGACACGTCTTTTTAAAGATGCCTTTCCGTTTGTGTGTTATTCCAGGTTGCGGTCATTATCTCTCACCTTCTGACGGTCACGATCGCTGTCTTTCGTGTCTGGGCGCTGCCCACACGTCGATGGGTCATGTACTCATTGCGAGAACATGTCCATGGCAATGATGCGGTCGCGGCTTGCCTTCGTAAGAAAGCAAGCCATCCCAGCGGCTCCCCGCCCCGGTCCTTCTACCTACGGGTATGAGGCCAGTGCAGCTAGCACTGGGGGCGATTTGGGGACCCCAATGGGACCACCTCCGCCGGGTATCCCCCCACGGATGAGTCTGCCGGCTCGTCTCACGGCGAGTTCGATCTCTTGTTCAGAGCCCGCGAAGGTGATGAGCTCTCGAGCGCAGCATCAGAGAGCGGGCTCGTCCAGTCGGACGCAGAAGCCTCAGCTGGGATCCCCCCCTCAGGTTCTGTCGCCCAGTCACAGTCTGACACGGAGATGACGGACATGCTTTCCCGGGCAGCCGTGAGCGTCAGGCTAGAGTGGAACCCTCTGCTCTCCCCTGAACCCTCATGGCTCGATAATTGGTTCCTGTGCTCACGGCACCGCTCACAGCCATGCCCCGCCCCAGTTCCTTTCTTCCCAGAAGTGCACGAGGAGCTGACAAGGTCGTGGGAGGCACCTTTTATTGCCCGGTCCCGATCTTTCAGCTCACCCGCCCTCACTACCCTCGATGGTGGGACGGCCAAGGGCTATTCGGCGATCCCCCTGGTGGATAAGGCACTCGCGATGCACCTATGCCTGCAGAGCGCTGCCACCTGGCGCGGGTGCCCAAAGCTCCCATCCAAGGCCTGTAGGTTTACATCATCCCTGACGGGCAAAGCCTACAGTGCCGCTGGACAAGCCACCTCTGCCCTGCACGCCATGGCTCTCCTGCAAGTCCACCAAGCCAAGGTGCTAAAGGAATTGCACGAGGGTAGTTCCGCCCCAGGATTGATGCATGAGCTGCGCTCGGCGACCGACCTCGCTCTCCGGGTGACGAAGGTCATAGTGCGGTCTCTTGGGCGGGCAATGTCCACTTGGTGGTCCAGGAGCGCCACATTTGGCTCAACCTGGTCGAGATGGGAGAGGCCGACAAGGCACGGTTCCTTGGCGCCCCCATTTCCCAGGTTGGCCTGTTTGGCGACATCGTCGAGGACTTTGCTCAGCAGTTCTCAGCGGTGAAGCAGCAGACTGAGGCTATCTGGCACACCCTGCCCCGGCGCAGCTCAAGATCCCACACCCTGTCTGCTTGTCGCCAAGGGCGTCCCCCTGTGGTGACTGCACCGGCTCCGCCACAGCCCGCCCCTGTGGCCCGGCCCTGGTGTGAAGCCCACCGCAGGAAGCAGACGCCACCCGTCTCATGGTCGGCCGCCAAGAACCTGTGAAAAGCTGAGACGGGCGACCCAGAGATGATGAAACCTGCTGCTCTGGAGCTGGTAAGCAGACCAACCCTATCCCCCAGTGGAGGGCCGGGAGGAGAATCTTTGCTTACCTTTTCATTTAATTTTGCCACATGCCCAAGTGGCTGCGGTACCCAAGAGTTCAGCAAAAGAGCGGTTTCCTTGTTCCCTGGGTCACATACCTGGTGCGCACGGCCTTCATCACGACCACCGTCCACCATTCCATTTTGACAGGTTTGGCGATCCAGCGGTGGTCTCCCTGCCCCTGTGTGCCCAGCTGTGGCACAAATCTGCCCCCGATGTGACAGTCTCCATGGGTCACAAGGACAGGCCTCTTCCTCCCCCGTCCCAGGCTGTTATGGGGGTGGTCACAAGGAGCCAGGTAAGTGCTTCGATGACCCTGAACTCAGCATGGCCATGACACGGCGTGGCACCTCAGGCTCCACCCTGCCGTGAGGCCCCACCCACCGGTACATCTGACGAGATTGTCCCCTTGGTCCCCCTCGCCCGGAGCTTGGACATGTGGCTTGCGCTTTCCAACCTGTCGCGATGGCTGGTTCAGACCGTCCGACACGGCTACGCGATTCAGTTCGCCAGGCGTCCGCCCAGGTTCAGTGGCATCCACTTCACCTCGGTGAAGGGCGAGAACGCCGCTATCTTGCACATGGAAATCGCTACCCTCCTATGGAAGGGTGTGATAGAGCCTGTCCCTCCGGCCAAGATGAAGAAAGGGTTTTACAGCCACTACTTCATTGTACCGAAGAAAGGCGGTGGGTTTTGGCCAATCTTGGACCTGTGAGTACTGAACTGGGCTTTACACAGACTCCCGTTCAAGATGCTGATGCAAAAACACATTCTAGCGAGCATCCGGCATCAAGATTGGTTCGCGGCGATAGACCTGAAGGACGCGTACTTCCACGTCTCGATTCTACCACGACACAGACCCTTCCTGTGGTTTACATTCGAGGGTCGGGCATATCAGTACAAAGTCCTCCCTTTCGGCCAGTCCTTGTCCCCTCGTGTCTTCACAAAGGTAGCAGATGCACCCCTTGCCCCGTTAAGGGAAGTGGGAATTCGCATTCTCAACTATCTCAATGATTGGCTAATCCTAGCTCACTCTCGAGATGTGTTGTGTGCACACAGGGACCTGGTGCTCTCGCACCTCAGCCAACTAGGGCTTTGGGTCAACTGGGGAAAGAGCAAGCTCCTCCCGGTTCAGAGCATCTCTTTTCTTGGCTTGGAGTTGGACTCAGTCTCGATGATGGCGCGCTTCACGAACGAGCGTGCACAGTCGGTGCTGACCTGTTTGAAGGCGTTCAGACAGAAGACAGTGGTTCCACTGAAATTGTTTTAGAGGCTCCTGGGGCATATGGCATCCTCAGCGGTGGCCATTCCGCTCGGGTTGATGCATATGAGACCGCTCCAGCACTGGCTCCAGAATCGAGTCCCGAGATGGCCATGGCACCGCGGAACACATCGCGTGGCCATCACACCGGTCTGTCACCGCCTCTTCAGCCCTTGGACCGACCTCACATTTCTACGGGCAGGCGTTCCCCTAGAGCAGGTCTCCAGGCACGTCGTGGTTATGACAGACGCCTCCAAAACGAGCTGGCTCCTGGACGGGCCCGCGGCTGTGTTGGCACATCAACTGCCTCGAGTTGTTGGCAATTCTGCTCACCCTGCGGAGGTTTTGGCCATTGATCCAGGGCAAGCATGTGTTAGTTCGGACAGACAACACAGCAATGGTGGCATACATCAACTGCCAAGGCGGTTTACGCTCCCGTTGTATGTCACAACTCGCCCGCTATCTCCTCCTCTGGAGTCAGCAGCACCTCAAGTCGCTGTGAGCCACTCACATCCCGGGCGACCTCAACACTGCAGCGGACGCACTGTCATGACATGTTACCCTCAGGGGAGAGTGGAGACTCCACCCTCAGGTGGTCCAGCTGATTTGGAGTCGATTTGGGCAGGCACAGATAGACCTGTTCGCTTCCCAAGAATCCTCCCAATGCCTGCTCTGGTACACCCTGACCGAAGCACCTCTCAGTATAGACGCGCTGGCACACAGCTGGGCCCCTGGACTATGCAAATATGCGTTTCCCCCAGTGAGCCTACTTGCACAGACCCTGTGCAAGGTCAGGGAGGATGAGAAGCAGGTCGTCCTGGTAGCACCCTACAGGCCCACCCAGACGTGGTTCTCAGACCTCATGCTCCTCGCGACAGCCCCCCCTGGCAAATTCCCCTGAGGAAGGACCTTCTTTCTCAGGGGCGAGGCACCATCTTGCACCCGCAACCAGACCTCTGGAATCTCCATGTCTAGCCCCTGGACGGGACGTGGAAGACTTAAGTGGCCTACCACCCACGGTGGTAGACACGATCCTTCAGGCTAAGGCCCCCTCTACGAGGCCCCTGTATGCCTTGAAGTGGCGTCTGTTCGCTAAGTGGTGTTCTTCCCGACGCGAAGACCCCTAGAGGTGCGCAGTCGGATCGGTGCTTTCCTTCCTGCAGGAGAGGTAGGTAGGGCAGCTGTCCCCCTCCACCTTGAAGGTGTAGGTAGCCGCTATAGTGGCACACCATGATACAGTGGATGGTAAGTCCTTAGGGAAGCACGACCTGATCATCAGGTTCCTGAGAGGTGCCAGGAGGTTGAATCCCCTCAGACTGCACCTCATTCCTTCATGGCACCTCTCTGTAGTTCTTCAGGGTCTACGGAGAGCCCCCTTTGAGCTCCTGCAGTCAGCTGAGCTTAAGGCACTCTCTTTAAAGACTGCCCTCCTTACTGTGCTCACTTCCATCAATAGGGTAGGAGACCTGCAAGTGTTCTCTGTCAGCGAAACGTGCCTGGAGTTCGGTCCGGGCTGCTCTCTAGTGATCCTGAGACCCCGACCGGGCTATGTGCCCAAGGTTCCCACGACCCCTTTTAGGGATCAGGTGGTGAACCTGCAAGCGCTGCCCCAGGAGGAGGCAGACCCAGCCCTGACGTTGCTGTGTCCGGTGCGCACTTTACGCATCTATTTGGATCGCACGCAGAGCTTTAGAGTCTCTGAGCAGCTCTTTGTCTGCTTTGATGGACAGCGGAAAGGAAGCACTGTCTCCAAGCAGAGGATCACCCACTGGGTCATTGACGCCATAACAATGGGATATCACACCCAGGACATGCCGACCCTGGCAGGGCTATGAGCCCATTCTACCAGGAGTGTGGCGGCCTCCTGGGCCTTGACCAGTAGCACCTCTCTAACAGAGATTTGCAGAGCAGCGGGCTGGGCAACACCCAACACCTTTGCGAGGTTCTACAATCTCCGGGTGGATCCGGTTTTGTCCCGTGTAGTGGCAGGCACAAGCAGGTAAGTCCGGGACAGCTGGCCGGGTGTATCGCTTGCGCATAGCGCCTTTCAACTCCCCTGAGCTGAAGACATGCGCTGTTGACTCCAAGTAGTGTTCACAAACTGTGTTCCCTGGATGACTTCCTCCGAGCCCTGTAGCAGACGAGTTTGCGGAGAAACTTGCTGCCAGCTCAGTACATGTGCTAACTAAGCCCTGTACTGGGGTAGGTGCTCCGCATGTGTTGGTTCCCCATAGGTAACCCCATGCGATGTATATCTTCCACTAATTCGTTTCCCTGTTGGTAAACTGCGTCTTCCTTGGGCAGAGGCCCCTGCCACAACGCTGGACTACCCACTGAAATCCTCCATCAGGGAACGGAGGTTACGCACGTAACCAGGATGTTTGCATACCCTGGTTGAAATTGTGAAATTTTGGCATTGATTTTGAAAATATGACTAATCATGCAAAGAAAACTTTTATTTAAGGACATTTATTTAAGAATAGTGATCATATGAAGCCATATATTATCACATAATTGTTTGGCTCCTTTTTAAATCATAATGATAACAGAAATCACCCAAATGGCCCTGACCAAAAGTTTACATACCCTTGAATGTTTGGCCTTGTTACAGACACACAAGGTGACACACACACAGGTTTAAATGGCAATTAAAGGTTATTTTCCCACACCTGTGGCTTTTTAAATTGCAATTAGTGTCTGTGTATAAACAGTCAATGAGTTTGTTAGCTCTCACATGGATGCACTGAGCAGGCTAGATACTGAGCCATGGGGAGCAGAAAAGAACTGTCAAAAGACCTGCGTAACAAGGTAATGGAACTTTATAAAGATGGAAAAGGATATAAAAAGATATCCAACGCCTTGAAAATGCCAGACAGTACTGTTCAATCACTTATTAAGAAGTGGAAAATTCTGGGATCTCTTGATACCAAGCCAAGGTCAGGTAGACCAAGAAAGATTTCAGCCACAACTACCAGAATTGTTCAGGATACAAAGAAAAACCCACAGGTAACCTCAGGAGAAATAAAGGCTGCTCTGGAAAAAGACGGTGTGGTTGTTTCAAGGAGCATAATACGATGATAATTGAACAAAAAATTAGCTGCATGGTCGAGTTGCCAATGCCACAAAAAAGCCTGGTTGCAATATGCCCGACAACACCTTGACACGCCTCAAAGATTCTGGCACACTGTTGGAGTGACGAGATCAAAATAGAGCTTTATGGTCACAATCATAAGCGCTTTGTTTGGAGAAGGGTCAACAAGGCCTATAGTGAAAAGAATACCATCACCACTGTGAAGCATGGTGGTGACTCACTGATGTTTTGGGGGTGTGTGAGCTCTAAAGCCACGGGGAATCTTGTGAAAATTGATGACAAGATGAATGCAGCATGTTATCAGAAAATACTGGCAGACAATTTGCTTTCTTCTGCACGAAAGCTGCGCATGGGACGCTCTTGGACTTTCCAGCACGACAATGACCCTAAGCACAAGGCCAAGTTGACCCTCCAGTGGTTACAGCAGAAAAAGCTGAAGGTTCTGGAGTGGCCATCACAGTCTCCTGACCTTAATATCATCGAGCCAATCTGGGGAGATCTCAAACGTGTAGTTCATGCAAGACGACCAAAGACTTTGCATGACCTGGAGGCATTTTGCCAAGACACTGTCATTGATGCTAAAGGGGGCAATATACAGTATTAAGAACTAAGGGTATGCAGACTTTTGAACAGGGGTCATTTCATTTTTTTCATTGTTGCCATGTTTTGTTTTATGATTGTGCCATTCTGTTATAACCTACAATTGAATATGAATCCCATAAAACATAAAAGAAATGTGTTTTGCCTGCTCACTCATGTTTTCATTAAAAATGGTACATATATTACCAAGTCTCCAAGGGTATGCAAACTTTTGAGCACAACTGTATATAAGGAGCCTCCAAAAACAGCCTAGTCCTTCAAGAGCAAGGATCATTCGAGACTTGTCAATTTGCCAACAGATGCTTCAGCAAATAATCCAGCACTTTGAGAACAATGTTCCCCAAAGACAAATTGGAAGGATTTTGGGCATTTCAGCCTCTACAGTACACAATATAGTTAAAAGATTCAAGGAATCTTGTCAAACCTCATGCGTAAAGGGCAAAACAAAAACCATTTCTGAATGCACGTGATCTCTGATCCCTCAGATGTCACTGTCTTAAAAAACGGCATTCATCTGTAATAGATATCATGAACATGGGCTTGGGATAACTTTAGTAAACCTTTGTTAGTCAACACCATTCACCGCTGCATCCACAGATGCAAGTTAAGACTTTACTATGCAAAGCAGAAGCCCTACATCAACACTGTCTAGAAGTGCTGCCGACTGCTCTGGGTTCGGTCTCACCTTAGATGGAAAGTAGAACAGTGGAACTGTGTTTTTTGGTCTGAAGAGTCCACACTTCAAAAGTTTTTGAAAAACAAAGCCATCGTGTTATCCGGGCCAAAGAGGAAAAGGTCCTTCCAAGCTGTTATTGGTGTTAGGTCCAAACGCCAGTGTCTGTATGGGCCAGGGGTGTGTCAGTGCCCATGGCATGGGCAACTCGCACATCTGTGAGAACACCATGAATGCAGACAGATATGTATAAATTTTGGAGCAACATATACTGCCATCCAGCACCGTCTTTTCCAGAGACGTCTCTGCATTTTCCAGCAGGAGAACTTCAAACCACATACTGCCCGAATATCAAATGATTGGCTGTGTAAGCAGAGATTGTCGGTGCTAGACTGGCCTGCCTGCAATCCTGACCTGTCTCCAATTGAGAATGTATGGTGCATTATGAAGCACACCATACAGCAATGAAGACCCCATACAATTGTGCAGCTAAAGACCTACATAAGGGATGATTGGGGGAAAATTCCACTTTCTAAACTTAAACTTGTGTCTTCAGTGCCCAAATGCTTAAATAGTGTTATTAGAAGAAATGGTGATGTTTCACAGTGATAAACAATTGACTGTCCCAAATATTTTGGAGTGTGTTGCAATCATCTGATTTGAAATTACTGTACATTTTCAAAAAACAATGAAATTCACAAGGAAAAACAACATATAATGTGTAGTTGTAGTGCTTTCAATATAGCAAAGGGTGAATATAATTTACAAATCACTCCTTTTTGTTTTTATTAGCATTTTTGGTACCGTCCCAACTTTTTCGGAATTGGGGTTGTAAAATTCCTATTTTTCAGTAGCTGTTGGATAAACAAGTGAACACAATAAAATTGTATTGGCATAGGTTTTTGTAGCCATGACTGTAAGGAATGAGCCTAAATAGAAAATTACTTTAAAAAATAAACCTACCATGAGAAACAGAAATATTCACTCAGGTGTAAAAGCATGACAACTAGCCAGTCTCTGTTCTTTCTTTCTTTTAACTGTGGTAAGAGTCTGTTACTGACCGATTTGAGTTTAACATTTGAGATAATATTCTAACACGAGAGAAGCAGCATTTGTTATTACACTATAATTGTGTTTTAACACATTGAACTGTTTGTGCTATGACCATTGTAGGAGCACTGAAAGACTTTTAAACCACACATACATAGGGGACGCCAAATGCATCCCACTTGGGTACCATTTCGGGCAGGCCCCTGGCGGTTAAGCGGCCACTTATAATGCTTATACTAATGTAGTACTGGTAGAAAAATACAGTGGGTTCAGAATTTACCTCCAGTCCGCTGACTTCATGGTCTGTACAAACTCTTGAGTATACATAAAAAAAGTAGTGATGTTTATCAAAGTGCACTGTTGTTGTTTTACTATAGTTCTGAATAGAGGACCTGATAAACCTTTTTTAAAACCAATGACACCATCTTATTTTTCAGCAAAGCGTGGGAGTGGGAGGAGGGGGATGTTCTGATCGTTTGAATAACCACATCCTAGCAGCCATTTTTCCTTATAAAATTGCTGTCATCCAAAATGTGCAGTGTCGGGGACCTCATGGAACAGAATTGGTGAATGCTGAATTATACAGTTCATGCAGCACTATTAATTTTTGTCTTTTACTTATGTTGAAAGTACTTTGATTCAGTATCATGGTATTTGGCATCATCTAAACAATAGTACAGCAGCAAACAATTTGCCATTTAAAGCAAAATCGCTTTCTCGTGAAAATTACTCTACTGTGGTGACATTATGACATAAATTACGTGACTGTGCATGTCATAAAAAGCAAATGTGACATAAAAAACAATTTTGTGGTGCTTCTATGACACTTCTGGCTTACGTGACTTCTCGCATGTTCTGCGGGACTCATATCCCGGTTCTTTGCATCGCAAGTGCAATGTGACATTAGTTGAGCTACTGTTGAGTCACACTTGAACAAACTTGTAAATTGGTTATGTGATGCTTACGTTAAAATGTGTCACCTTACAAGTCATGCACTGTAGTTAAAATATTTAGATGTCATAAGATAGCACTGTGCAAGGAACGGGTAGAAACAGTATGTCTTAGACAGCGCAAAGCACAAGTGGCCGTGGGTGGGATAGTTTGCGCTCTTTATCTCTGGGTGTTGTTGTAATTGTGGGTGTTTTGTATGTTAATGAAGTAGCGCAAAGTCCTATTTGCTGTTTTTTTCTGAGAAACAGGTCATTGTGCTAAGACATTTTAATAGCACGTCTGTTTTCAGCACAAAGTCTAAATTCAGTTCATGCATTTTCAGTTTGGTGGTAAAAACGTTCATGTCCAAACTCTGAAAATATTATGGAACATCAAATTATGTCCATGATAATCACTGTTGTAGTGTAACGTATAGAGGCAGGCAGGAATAGCAGACGAACACAATGATGTTAACCCAAATGCAGTTTAATGTAAACAAAGTGAGAAAAAATTTGTAAGTACAAAAACAAGAAACCAGAACATAAACCAAGACTTGACTATGACTTTGAAAATAGCATTACACATTAACAATACTCGACAAGGGACAAAAGCAAACAAGAGGGCTTAAATACACAAGGACTAACAAGGTTAACAAGCTGGGAAACAATCATGACAGGGAGGTAACAGGAACAGGAAACAGTTAACTGAGAATGAACAGGGATCTAAATTTAAAAATAAAAGACATGACATAATTAAAGTCCCAAATGTGTTACATGTAGCAGTTTTATGAAACAAAAATGTATGATATTTGTGTTAAACTATCTATAGGTCATGGTTTATTTTTCAATTATTATTATTATTATTGTTTTACAATTGAATTTATGGTCTAATTTGTGTTGGTATTTTTCCACCTGTTGTCTTAGAGTGATTTTTAAGCCACTGCAAATCGGGCTGGTGGAAGAAGCAGGATAGAGTAAAATGTTTGGATTTGGTAATATTTATTTATTTATTTATTTATTTTAACCACTTAGTTATTTTGATAATGTTTTTGTTTCATATGAAGTGTAATTTTGTGTTTCAGTAAATGAATTTAATTTATCAAAATCAGAATCGACCGGTAGAAGTGAAGTGTGTACTGATACAATCACTGTTATTACTAGTCATGATTTGTGTCAGTAGATGAAAATGATTAATAATATTCTCTATAATTTAACAGAGCCTACATCCATATCCTGAACCACATTTTCCATGCATTTACTGTAAAACATTCAAAAAGGCCGCAGTAAATGCACAAAATAATGTAAGTCCATTATTCTATTCTTCAAATTCATTTTATACATTCCATTTACACAACCAACTTCTTATGAATGTGCTGTAATTGTTTATATCGCTGGTGCATGTCAGGGAATGGACAATATAATAGGACACAGATGGTGGAATAACCGGAAATTAACCTCCGAATTAAATTACACTTGACCCTGCCCATTAGCACCTTGTGCGCGCAATTGCGCCAAACCCACTTGTGCCTAGACTTAGCGCATGCTTGCACAAAAATACAAACATTTCATGACCATGCCCATTGACTTTGCGCTTATGATTTATGGCATTACTTGCTTAAATTGAACTAAGCTTGAGTCAACATGGATTTTTGTTATAGTAAAGGTGTATATCTTGGTAAAATTATGGGGCTGATAAATACAGAAAATGTTAGAGTATGCTTGAGTCCAGTTGCAATAAAATTTAAGAAAACCCTTACTCATAATTGTACAGCTATGTCACCAAGGGTTTTCACAACATAAGGAGTTTCTTGCAACCGGCCCCTGAACCTGATGCAACCATGGGCCAAGACTTGAAGCTAACTCATATTTCATTGCAGGTGTGTTTCATAAATAACAAAGATAATGAAATGCTAAATCATCATGAAATTTCTAGCTGTTCTAGTTGTTAGCAAATTGCCCAGTGTATTCAGTTTCCTCTTTAATTTGCTGTTGACATACTGTATAAATGTATTGTATTCTGTTATTGCTATTGAGTAAAACTAGGCTGAAAACTAAAGTTTTGTTCAAGATGATTTTAACAATTTCAACAATTAAATTTTTCATACACTTTGGGAAACTTTGGCTCCACTGTACCATATGACTTTATTTTCAAGAAATCACCCAGACCTTTCCCCAAATATTAATCTCCAGTACAAAAAGAAATATTTAATATGCCTTGCAATATATATACTTTATATAAATATATATAGTATATACACACACAAACACACACACACACACACACACACACACACACACACACAGTACTGTGCAAAAGTCTTAGGCACATAAGATGTTTCACAAAAGCATTTGTCTTAAGATGGTTATTTATATCTTCAGCTTTAGTGTGTCAATAGGAAATATAAATGTTAGACTCCCAAACATTACTTTTGCAAATAGAAAAGATTAGAATAGAAAAACAGGGAGCCCTGCAACAGATGTCATGGCCCCCACAAAGCCCCCCACTGAACATCGTGTCATTCTGAGATTACATAAAGAGACAGAAGCAATTGAGACAGTCTAAATAGATAGAAGAACTGTGGCGAATTCTCCAAGAAGCTTGGAACATCCTATCTACCCGCAAAAAAGAAAAACTGTGTCCAGATGTACCTAGGAGTATTGGTGCTGTTTTAAAGGCAAAGGTAGTCACACCGAATATTGATTTCGTCACTATGCAACATTTTTTACAAATGCCTAAAACCTTTGCACAGTACTGTATATATACAGTGCATCCGGAAAGTATTTACAGCGCTTCACTTTTTCCACATTTTGTTATGTTACAGCCTTATTCCAAAATGGATTATATTCATTATTTTCCTCAAAATTCTACAAACAATACCCCATAATGACAACGTGAAAGAAGTTTGTTTTTTAGTATAAAATTTATTAAAAATAAAAAGCAAAAACAAAACACATGTACATAAGTATTCACAGCCTTTGCCATGACACTCAAAAATTGAGCTCAGGTGCATCCTGTTTCCACTGATCATCCTTGAGATGTTTCTACAACTTGATTGGAGTCCACCTGTGGTAAATTCAGTTGATTGGACATGATCTGGAAAGGCACACACCTGTCTATATAAGGTCCCACAGTTAACAGTGCATGTCAGAGCACAAACCAAGCCATGAAGTCCAAGGAATTGTCTGTAGACCTCCGAGACAGGATTGTATCGAGGCACAGATCTGGGGAAGGGTACAGAAATATTTCTGCAGCATCGAAGGTCCCATTGAGCATAGTGGACTCCATCATCTGTAAATGGAAGAAGCTTGGAACCACCAGGACTCTTCCTAGAGCTGGTTGCTCAACCAAACTGAGCGATTGGGTGAGAATGGCCTTAGTCAGGGAGGTGACCAAGAACTCGATGGTCACTCTGACAGAGCTCCAGCATTTCTCTGTGGAGAGAGGAGAACCTTCCAGAAGAACAACCATCTCTGCAGCACTCCACCAATCAGGCCTGTATGGTAGAGTGGCCAGACGGTAGCCACTCCTCAGTAAAAGGCACATGACAGCCCGCCTGGAGTTTTCCAAAAGGCACCTGAAGGACTCTCAGACCATGAGAAAGAAAATTCTCTGGTCTGATGAAACAAAGATTGAACTCTTTGGCCTGAATGGCAAGCATCATGACTGGAGGAAACCAGGCACCGCTCATCACGGTGGTGGCAGCATCATGCTGTGGGGATGTTTTTCAGCGGCAGGAACTGGGAGACAAGTCAGGATCGAGGGAAAGATGAATGCAGCAATGTACAGAGACATTCTTGATGAAAACCTGCTCCAGAGTGCTCTGGACCTCAGACTGGGGCGAAGGTTCATCTTCCAACAGGACAACGACCCTAAGCACACAGCCAAGATAACAAAGGTGTGGCTACGGGACAACTCTGTGAATGTCCTTGAGTGGCCCAGCCAGAGCCCAGACTTGAACCCGATTGAACATCTCTGGAGAGATCTGAAAATGGCTGTGCACCGACGCTCCCCATCCAACCTGGTGGAGCTTGAGAGGTCCTGCAAAGAAGAATGGGAGAAACTGCCCAAAAATAGGTGTGCCAAGCTTGTACCATCATACTCAAAAAGACTTGAGGCTGCAATTGGTGCCAAAGGTGCTTCAACAAAGTACTGAGCAAAGGCTGTGAATACTTATGTACATGAGATTTTTTTTATTTGTATTTTTTATTTTTTTATAAATTTGCAAAGATTTCAAACAAACTTCTTTCACGTTGTCATTATGGGGTATTGTTTGTGAATTTTGAGGAAAATAATGAATTTAATCCATTTTGGAATAAGGCTGTAACATAACAAAATGTAGAAAAAGTGAAGCGCTATGAATACTTTCTGGATGCACTGTATATTGCATATTTTAAATCTTTTTTTTAAGAAAGGTTCTTGTCAAGATATATTTATATTTCATTCAAACTGAACCTTTACCTCAAATGGAGGTATAAAGACTTCACTGTTGTTTCATTTGTCATTTCATGGGCAATCGTCTACTAAATTATGACGTGTGGCCTAATAAATTGCTGAAAGTGAAAACCCACAACCTAAAAAAACACAGTACACTGATTTATGTTTTGTTAATGTGCTTTTTATTTCAATAAGCATTAATCACCTTTGACAAGAATGTTGCACTGAATTCACATACAACGGCATGTTCCTGTTAAATGTTGTCGGCTGTAAGGCTTCAAAAATGAGGAAGTTCATGATTAGGTTTTAGAAAAGAAAATGTTTACCTAATAAGGAATGAGATGTCGATAAAATGTTTTCATTGGTGTTTTTAACCAAAAGGTACACACATTTGTGAGTGAGCTACAGTACTGGGTATAAAAAGAGCTGATTTGAAGCAATGATCTGAATATTGCTCTGTTGGACAGACACACTGTGGCTGAGTTAAATTTGGATCTGCTGGGTGTGAACCTTTTATGCACTATCTTTGCATTCTTAGTGTTTTATTTTATTAAACTTTTCTGATCATTTATACATTATATTACTCTATCTTCATGTTTTTAAACAGGACATAATCAACATGTGGATTCCTGCAGCATTCCTCCTTTTTGCGCTGGTTTTAAATGGAGTCAGCGAGGTGAAGAGTGATGGTAAAAAAAAAAAAACAAAATCTGAATATACTGAAATCCTATACATTATATTCTATTAAGTGTATTTTATAATTTGTATTAATTTATTTATTTATTGCTGATACTGAAAGTCTTTTGTTCCCAATTTCCATAATCCTAGATACTAATCTATTTTTTTTTATTATTAATCTCTAATCATTTTTAAAGGCATAATTAATAATTTTGTTGTCATTTACTCACCCTCATGTTGTTCCAAACCCTTTTAACTTTCTTTCTTCAATGGAACACAAAAAGCAGGTGATGGTGCATTCAGTTTAACATCTCCTTTGTGTTCCACGGAGGAAAGAAAGTCATATGGATTTTAAACAACACAAGGGTGAGTAAATGATGACAGAATTTTCCTTTTTGTGTGAACTTTTAATAATAATTATTATCTCTAATAACCTCATTTATTACTAAACCTTTTTCGTAGAATCTCTAAATCTTGGTAGAAGATGCCCAGCTGGCTGGAGCAAATTTGGATCACAGTGTTTTAAATATTTCAGTGAAAGGAAACCATGGGCTGAGGCTGAGGTATTATTATGTTCTCTAAAACTGTGCAGTATGGATACTATATATCCTAAAAGCAATACCATTGATTTGATTAAATTCATCAGTAACACTTCCAGTAACAATTCCATTTTAAACGTTAGCTAATGCATAAGGTATTATCAGGGTTGGAGAGTAACGGAATACATGTAACAGGATTATGTATTTAAAATACAAAATAATAGTAACTGTATTCCACTACAGTAACAGTTTAAATCATTGGTAATCAGAATACAGTTACATTCAAAAAGTATTTTGATTACTGAAAAGATTACTTTGCATTTTATTGTCATTTGTTGCATTTAATGTTTAGACTATTCAGTTGGAAAACATTTATCCATATAAACGATGCAATCTGAGGAGCTTTCGAACAGCAGTGAAACACTTTCTTAAGATGTGTTAAATTCATACAAGTTCATACTGTTGTGAGTGAAAAGGTAGATATGACGTCATTGAGGAATTTTCCCTTGGGAGCTTAATAGAGGAGCTACATCACATTTCTAAAGCTTAACAAGAAAATGCATGTTGGAGCATAACTTTTTTTCTCTAGTAAGACCTGTGATATTAGAGCAAAGATGTACTGCAAAAATCTTATTCTTAATGAGAATATAAATATTGTTTTTCTGTAAAAATATAAATAAATCCTTAAAGCAAGATAAATTTAAGTTAATTTTATTACTTTATTTACTTGTTTATAATCAAAACAAGTGAAATATTTGGCAGTAATGAAGCAGTAATCCAAAGTATTTAGATTACGTTACTGACTTTGAGTAATCTAATGAAATACGTTAAAAATGACATTTTACAGCATGTATTCTGTAATCTGTAGCGTAATACTTTTTAAAAGTAACCTTCCCAACCCTGGGTATTATGAACTAACAATGAAAAATATATATATATTTTTTTACAACATTTATTAATCTTTATAAATGTTATTAATAAAAATACAATTGTTAATTTTTAGTTCATGTTAGTTCATATGTTAAAGATGCACTCAGTAACTTTTGTCTTTGTGTCACCTTGGACTTTCACTGACACGACTTGGATGCAGTACCATTTCAAATCAATAGTTTCAGTTCCAGATGCCATTGTAGAAATTTAGTATTCACAGTCAGCCACGATTACTTCAATTAATAAGTGAAAGTGTCAAATAACAGGATGGTTACAGAGATGAAGTGACTAGTATTCGGCTGGTCATGTGATTGTAACATGGCAGCCCCCATGTGCGGACCCTCTCAACGTAGAATAAAACAGCTTTTATAAAGTTTCTAAGTGGAGTCTTCATTTTAATGTGAGTGGTCATGATTTCCTACATATATTGCAAAATTACAATTCATGTCTTTAGGGGTTAAACTTTTTTAATGAGGAAAAAAATGCACCTTTAACATACACAACTTTGTATTGCTTGATGTTGAAATTAACATTAACCAAGATTAATAAATGCTGTTAAAGTATTGTTCATTGTTAGTTCATGTTAAGTAATGTAGTTTACTAATGTTAACATATAGATCCTTATTGTAAATTGTTACCAATTCATCTTTTAATACACTATATAGAGTTGCCTTGTACAAAAACACGGTGTCTTGCAAGCTTACGTTATATTTGATATCAATAACTGTCAATCCTCAGTACCACTAAAACTCTATCACAATATACTGTAAGAACATATCATTACAGGAACTGCTGGGAAAGATGGCATTTCTGCTCTGTTCTGCTCTTTTCTGCTCAACAGTTTTAGCAATAATGATATTATTACTGCATTGAAAGAGCAGCAAATGATGCATGTTGACTGACACAGATCAGTATTGTGAACACACTGTGTAGATGAGACATTGTTTGAGCTATGATAATACTGTGAATAATTTAAATAATTAAACTACATATTGTTAGATATTATATTGCAGTTTATTAAAGATACAGTACAGTGTACTTTAAAACAATTTATCCTTACAGCTACAATGCATTGATCACGGAGGAAACCTTGCGTCAATCCACAGTTCAGCCACTCACAAGTTTCTACAAACCTTTGTGCAAAAACAAGCTGATTCCATGACTCGGACCTGGATTGGTGGTCATGATGCAACTCAGGTACAGATGATTTTTCATTTTCCTTAAAAGTACCAGTAATATGAAAAGGAGATTTCCAGCTAATTATCATTTGACTCATTGATTGCAGCTTTGTGGGACTTTTTAACACTCAAAATAAATAGAAAGTGTTTGTGCTTTAAATATCATGATTTCATGATATTAGTTCTGGGAAAGGCTCTGCATCATTTGTTTGTACACTAAGTTTAATGTTTTGTTATCTAATGCAATGACATTCAGGCATTTTTATGTGTAACTTAAGTGTCTAAAAGTGTCCAAATACATTTTTGGGCCACTGTACAGAAATGACAACAAGCATAATTGCTTTCTGTAATGTTACTGTATTAAATAGGATTTTATCTGGCTTTGGAGTGATGGAACAAAGTTTGAGTACAATGACTGGCATTCTGGCGAGCCAAATAATGGAGAAGGGTCTGAAAAATGCGTTGAGATGGCCTATGGAGGTAACACTACTAGACGTTTATGCAGCCTATTTCCTCAAATTAAAGATGCACACAGTAATTTTCTGCATATGTTGCGCTGAACTTTAATGATACCTAGCAGTATGCATGTAACATCACACAAAAGCAATATTTTGTATCAAAGGTGGTTTTATTGGAATGTTCTGAGTTAAATTCAAGTTAAGCTGAATCGACAGCATCTCCGGAATAATTTTGATTATCACACAAAATAATTCCCACCCACCTACGAAAACGAAAAAATCATGTTCACATTAAGGCACTTATAGGGGAAGTGAATGGGGCCAGTACATACTGTAAACATTAAAATACACACTGTTTCAAAAGTATTGCCACAAGACGTAAACATTATACATGTTAACATGACTTTAGTGTGATATAATCTATTACTAACTTTATCTGTGTAAAGTTATAACCACTTCCAGGATTACAGGATTTTAGGCCCCATTCACTTTCATTATAAATACCTTACTGTGACTGCGATTTTAGCCTTTTTTTTTTTTTGGTAATTAATATTATGCTATAAATGCTGTTAATTGAGCTTAACTTGAATTGAACTTAACGTCTCGGTTACTGTTGTAACCTCCGTTCCCTGATGGAGGGAACAAGACGTTGTGTCGATGTAGTGACACTAGGGGTCACTTTTGAGAGCCCCAATCACCTCAGATGTTTGAGAAAAGGCCAATGAGAATTGGCGAGTGGAATTTGCATTCCACTCCCCTGGACATATGGGTATAAAAGGGAGCTAGAATGCAGGATTCATTCAGGTTTTGTGCTGAGGAGCCAAGACACGGTCCCGGCCATTTCAGCGACTAATACAGCGTTGTGGCAAGAGGGACACAACGTCTCATTCCCTCCATCAGGGAACGGAGGTTATGACAGTAACCGAGACGTTCCCCTTCTGTCACTCACTCGATGTTGTGTTGATGTAGTGATACTAGGGGTCACTATGGAAAAACGCCACAACAGCTGAACCGTGTTATGTGAACAAGCTGCTGCGTGCGTAATAGCAGATGCATCAGACTGCACGTAACCTCCCCCAACGCCCCAAAAGACGTCATGTAGTTCCCCACATCCCTGAGGGGGGGGAAGCAACGTAACTAGCATGGGAGCAGGCCGCGCCAGCCACGGCCTTTTCTCTCTATGTTTTCGCTCCACAGAGTATTAGATTCAGCTGGGGCAATCTAACGCTATCATATGCATCAGGGAAGGTGTTCTTTTCCTTTCCTATTCTTTCAGGGGGGAAAGACCTGGTGAAGACTACATCCTGCCCAAAAGGGGAGGTCAACATGTGGCAATATGACACATGGGTTCAGCAGCCACACATGGAAGAGTCGCGGTGGTAGATCCCGCCACGATAAAAGGGGGGGAACTCTACAAACACAGCGACTGGGGGCAGAGAGAGCTCTGCCCAAGGGAGACACGGGTCCGCCGACAGGGAGTCCGTACAGCAGAATACACATCACAGGGGTTACCGGAGTAATCGGCACCTGTGGAGCACCTATCCCAGTACAGGGCATATTAAACACTGTAGTGTGGCTGGCTACGAATTCCTCCGCCGAGTTCATGAACTATAGGGCTAGGGAGGAAGGACATCCAGGGTCCACGACTTCGTGAACTCGATTGGGAGTAAAAGCGCACATTTTCGCCTCAGGGGAGGGGAAAGGCGCTATACGCAAGCGATACACCCTTGCGGCCAGCTGTTCCGTATTACTGAACTCTACCTGTTCGTACCTGAAAGAACACGGGATGAAACCAGCTCAACCCGGAGATTGTAAAATCTCACAAAAATATTGGGTGTTGCCCAGCCCGCTGCTCTGCAGATGTCTGCTAGAGAGGTGCCATTGGCCAGTGCCCACGAGGACGCCACACTCCTTGTAGAGTGTGCTCAAACCCACAAGGGGGCGGGCATGGCCTGGGTCTGGTAGGCCAGTGCAATGGCATCCACGATCCAGTGGGCAAGGCTCTGTTTGGAGACGGCGTTCCCTTTCCGCTGTCCACCAAAGCAGACAAAGAGCTGCTCAGAGCATCTAAAGCTCTGCGTGCGATCCAAGTAGGTGCGCAAAGAATGCACTGGACACAGCAAAGACAGGGCTGGGTCTGCCTCCTCCTGGGGCAGCACTTGCAGGTTCACCACCTGATCCCTGAAGGGGGTCGTGGGAACCTTGAGCACATAGCCCGGTCGGGGTCTCAGGATCACGTGAGAATCTGCCGGACCGAACTCCAGGCAAGTGTCGCTTACAGAGAACTCTTGCAGGTCCCCCACCCTCTTGATGGAGGTGAGCGCAATCAGGTGGGCCATCTTTAAGGAGAGAGCTTTCAGCTCAACTGACTCTAGCGGCTCAAATGGGGCTCTCCGAAGGCCCAGGGGGACCACAGTGAGATCCCATGAGGGGAAGAGGCATGGCCTGGGAGGATTAAGCCTCTGGGTGCCTTTGAGGAACCTGATGATCGGGTCGTGCTGTCCAAGGGACTTACTGTCGACTGCGTCATGGTGAGCCGCTATAGCGCCTACATAAACCTTCAAGGTGGAGAGGGACAGCCATCCCTCCAGCCTCTCCTGCAGAAATGAGAGCACTGACCCGACTGCACATCTCTGGGGGTCTTCGGCTTGGAAAGAACACCAATTCGCGAATAAGTGCCACTTTAGTGCATAAAGCTGCCTGGTAGAGGGAGCTCTGGCTTGAGTGATCATGTCTACAACTGCTGATGGTAGACCGCTTAGACCTTGTGCGTCCCGTCCAGGGGCCAGACATGGAGATTCCAGAGGTCTGGGTGTGGATGCCAGAGGGTACCCCATCCCTGAGAAAGAAGGTCCTTCCTCAGGGGAATCCACCAGGGAGGTGCTGTCGTGAGGAGCGTGAGGTCCGAGAACCAAGTCTGAGTGAGCCCATTCGGGGTGCGGTGAACAAAAAAGAAAACAAAGGATTTACCTCCCGGCCCTCCAGCGGGGGATGGAGTGGTCTGGATACCACCTCTGTAGCAGATGTCTCGCTCCCTGGGTCGTCCAACTCAGGGGTGCTTAGGAGCCTTCCGGGTCCTCGTGCCGGCCTGAGAGACGGGGCATCAGCTTCCTGCGGGGGGCTCTATGCTGGGGCCGAGATCTAGGCTTGGGCTGAGCAGGAGCCGCCTGGAATTTCGCTGCCGCAGGGGGACACCCTCGGCGAGCAGATGGGGTGCGGGATCTTGAGCCGCGCTGGGGCAAGATGTGCTGGATGGCCTCCATCTGCTTCTTCACCGCCGAGAACTGCTGGGTAAAGTCCTCAATGGTGTCGCCGAAAAGTCCAATCTGGAAGATGGGCGCGTTGAGAAAGCGTGCTTTGTCTGCGTCCCTCATCTAGACCAGATTCAGCCACAGGTGACGCTCCTGGACCACCAAGGTGGACATCATGACCTTTGTCGCCCGGAGGGCGAGGGCGGTCGCCGAACGCATCTCCTGCAGCATATCGGGATCAGGACTACCCACGTGCAGTTCTTTTAGTGCTTTGGCCTGGTGTACCTGCAGGAGGGCCATGGCATGTAGGGCAGAGGCAGCCTGTCCAGCGGCACTGTAGGTTTTTTTTTTTTGGTAATTAACATTATGCTATAAATGCTGTTAATTGAGCTTAACTTGTATTGAACTTAACGTCTCGGTTACTCCGCCAGAGACGACGTAGTCCTACAGGCTCTGGAGGGGAGAGCCGGACGATCCCGCCAGGTGGCGGCATTTTGCAGGCACAGGTGCATCACAACCGCATGATCAACCTGAGGGACCTCCGTGTACCTGTGGACTGCCCAGCTATCGAGGGTAGTGAGAGCGGACGAACCCGGAAGTCTGTTTCGGGCAGCGAAAGGTGCTCAGAGCGTCTTGTGAGGTCGTCATGCACCTCTGGGAAGAAAGGAACCGGGGGGGCATGGCCATGAGCGGCGCCCCGAACCCAGGAACCAATCATCAAGCCGCGAGCGCTCAGGGGAGCCTTGAGGGTTCCAGTCCAACCGATACTCGCGACGGCCTCCAACTAGGCAGGCAGACCCGAAGTTGGCAGCCCAGTCGAGTCCTCGGCATCCGACATCACCAGTGTGCTCTCCAATGCAGCAATCGAAGACTCATCCTGCTCACGGGCCCCGTAAGAGACGTAAAGCCAGCCATGATGCAGGCTGGTCTCATTTCGGAACCGGACGGGAGCAAATGAGCATGCTGGGGAATGGGAGGTCCGTGGGGAATTACCCGGCGAGACCGTGCCCATTGAACTCCCCAAATCGCCTCCAGTGCCAGCCTCACACCCATGGGTAGAAGGCACAGTGTAGGGGGCGGCTAGAGTGGCTTTCCCTCGGAAGAAGGAAACCCGCGACCGCAACGTTGCCATTGTCATATTCTTGCAATGAGAACATGAACCATCCACAAATGCTGCCTCAGTGTGATCGCTGCCCAGACACGTGAGGCAGCGCCCGTGGCCGTCGGAGGCGGAGAGATAGCGAACGCATCCAGGAATCACATATAGACGGAAAGGCATCTTTAAAAAGAAGCGTCTTTAAAAAGATGTTTAACGTCAATGTGTGTGCTCTAACAGAAAAAATATACTCTTTAGTAGGAATATACACACTTTTAGTGCTGTCGAAGCGCCCAGGGGCGAAATCTGCACTTGTCGTCCAGAAGGAGAGAAAGCCGCTGGAAATGCGCCGTATATCCAACAGCATACGCTTCTTAAGAGGTGAATGGAACAGCAGTAGTATTCAGCTCGCTGACAGTACAACCGCTCAGCTCCGAAGAAAAAATCTGAATGAATCCTGCGTTCCAGCTCCCTTTTATACCCATATGTCCGGGGGCGTGGCATGCAAATTCTACTCGCCAATTATCATTGGCCTTTTCTCAAAGATCTGAGGTGATCAGGGCTCTCAAGAGCGACCCCTAGTGTCACTACATCGACACAACGTCGAGTGAGTGACAGAAAGGGAACATTCTTTAAGCTCTTTTATTAGCATTATTTAAACTTTACATTTATAGCATTCTGATTGCACCATAGCATGTTTTGCAGTGTCTTTTTCTGAATAACGTGACTGTGAAATTCCATAGATGAGCTCCGTTGGAATGATGCAAACTGCGATACACGTCTCCCCTCTGTGTGTCACAAATGGGCTAGAATTGAATTGTAAACAACCTAAATTTGGTGAATGTTCTTAAATCTCATGTCTGTCCATCTCAGATCTCCAAAGCCTTGAAATAGTTACTTTTCATAAATATTGCTGAATGAATAAATATTGCTGAATGCAAAAATAAAATGCAAATTTTAAATGTACACTTTTCTTTGTTTGTTGCCCTCAATTGTACAGTGAATGCAGCAACAGTAGACACATCTGATTTCACTGGCAAATGCACAATTACACAAAACATGGTGTATTCTAACATTACTGTTAATTGTGTTGTCCAGGCTTGGACAACATTCAAAAGTGCCTAAATGGTCCCATTGGTTTGACTATGACAGATTCAGAATCACAAACTCAATAGTACTGTTGCATGTATTCTGTTTATTGACAGAGTCATCCCAAGTTAATATATATCTGTTAATAATTAATAATAATAATTATATTTATTTATCACACATTTGCACATATACAGTGAAATTCTTTTTTTTCACATATCCCAGCTAAGCTGGGGTCAGAGTGCAGGGTCAGCCATGATATGGCACCCCTGGAGCAGATAGGGTCAAGGGCCTTGCTCAAGGGCCCAACAGTGGCAACTTGGGCCCTTGAACCCCCAACCTTTGGATCAGTAACCCAGAGCCTTAGCCGCTGAGCCACCACTGCCCTGTTATCAATATTAAATTTGAATTTGTTATTAAATCATATCACAAGTATGCAATTGCTAAATGCAAAATGTGGAATAAAAACATATAAGCATTTTGTAAAAGTTTGGCACATTTGGCATCAATTTCATGTATGTCCTGACTGACACAAACAGACACTGCAGTAGTCAGATGTTGAAATTTTGTGCAAAAAAATAAATTATGTTTGGTTTATTATTACTAAGCAAATTCACAATTATTATATTAACAATAATATCTATCATGTGACTGTCTTTCAATAAAAATGAATAAACAAAATACACTAGCAAGTAGATTAATTGTATTTGACTTGAGAAGAATCTTTGGATGTGTTCTTACCTATGACTCTGTTGTCTGAATGTGTGTGGCAATGTACCATTCAAAATTCACATCTTTTTTTTTCACATTTGCAGGATCTGAGTAAACATTTTCAACAGACCTTACTTTGTGTTTTGAATACTCCTTGCTCTCCTGATGATACGGTTCATGTGACAGCATGTCAAAAACAAGTGCAGTTTGTTTCAGGCAGTTTAAATGCTATCCTCCCTTTGTTGTATGATAATGGATTCTGATTCATGTGCAGAGATCTCAAATTCCAGTGACAGCAAAACAAAATAACTGTCCAGTTAGATAACAAACCCATTTCGAAACACAATCCAAGGGGCAGAAGCACTGTCTCAAAAGCAGGATTAAAGGCTCTTTTTTGTAAGCATGCAATGCGCAGTGGTATGCACAAAGACCGTGCACTATGTCTTATACAATTTTCATGAGTGCTCTAATTCTAAGCGCAATTTCGTGCCAGCGCAAAGCAAAAGTGGGCATGGGTGGGAGACTTTGCGCTCTTTATCTCTGGGTGTTCGCACGCAAATTGTGGGCGTTTTGTATGTTAATGAAGTAGCGCAAAGTCCTATTTGCTATTTTTCTGAGGAACAGGTCATTGTGCTAAGACCTTTTAATAGCACGTCTGTTTTCAGCACAAAGTCTAAATTCAGTTCATGCATTTTTAGTTTGGTGGTAAAAACGTTCATGTCCAAACTCTGAAAATATTATGGAACATCAAATTATGTCCATGACAAACACTGTTGTAGTGTAACGTTGAGAGGCAGGCAGGAATAGCAGACAAACACAATGATGTGAACGCAAATGCAGTTTAATGTAAACAAAGTGAGAAAAAACATTGTAAGTACAAAAACAAGAAACCAGAACATAAACCAAGACTTGACTATGACTTTGAAAATAGCATTACACATTAACAATACTTGACAAGGGACAAAAGCAAACAAGAGGGCTTAAATACACAAGGACTAACAAGTTAACAAGACACAGCTGAGAAACAATCATGACAGGGAGGTAACAGGAACAGGAAACAGTTAACTGAGAATGAACAGGGATCTAAACTTCAAAATAAAAGACATGACATAATTAAAGTCCCAAATATGTTACATGTAGCAGTTTTATGAAACAAAAATGTATGATATTTGTGTTAAACTATCTATAGGTCATGGTTTATTTTTCAATTATTATTATTATTGTTTTACAATTGTATTCATGGTCTAATTTGTGTTGGTATTTTTCCACCTGTTGTCTTAGAGTGATTTTTATGTCACTGCAAACCGGGCTGGTGGAAGAAGCTGGATAGAGTAAAATGTTTGGATTTGGTATGATTTATTATTTTTTTTAACCACTGTTTTGTATGAAGTGCAATTTTGTGTTTCAATAAATACATTTAATTTATCAAAATCAGAATCGACCGGTAGAAGTGAAGTGCGTACTGATACAATCACTGTTATTACTAGTCATGATTTGTGTCAGTAGATAAAATGATTAATAATATTCTCTATAATTTAACAGAGCCTACATCCATATCCTGAACCACATTCCCTATTCACATTTTTGAATAAAACTTTCAAATAGGCCACAGTAAATGCACAAAATAATGTAAGTCCATTATTCTATTCTTCTAATTCATTAAATACAGTCCATTTACACTACCAACTTCTTATGAATGTGCTGTCTTTGTTTATATCGCTGGTGCTTGTCAGGGAATGGACAATATAATAGGACACAGACGGTGGAATAACCGGAAATTAACCTCCAAATTAAATTGCACTTGACCCTGCCCATTAGCGTCTTGTGCGCCAAACCCACTTGTGCCTAGACTTAGCGCATGCTTGCACAAAAGTACCAAAACTTCATGACCATGCCCATTGACTTTGCGCATATGACTTATGGCATAACTTGCTTAATTGAACTAAGCTTGAGTCAACCATGGATTTCTGGTATAGTAAATGTGGATAACTTTTTAATTGGGTTCATCGTCTTGATAAAATGATGGGGCTGAGAAATACAGAAAATGTTAGAGTATGCTTGAGCACGGTTGCAATAAAAGTTAAGAAAACCATTAGTCATAATTGTACAGCTATGTCACCAAGGGTTTTCACAACTTAAGGGGTTTCTTGCAGCTGGCCCCTGAACCTGATGCAACCATGGGCCAAGACTTGAAGCTAACTCATATTTCATTGCAGGTGTGTTTCATAAATAAAGATAATGAAATGACAAATCATCATGAAATTTCTAGCTGTTAGAAAATTTCCCAATATATTAAGTTTCCTCTTTAATTTGCTGTTGACATACTGTATAAATGTATTGTATTCTGTTATTGCTATTGAGTAAAACTAGGCTGAAAACTAAAGTTTTGTTCAAGATGATTTTAACAATTTCAATACACTTTTGGCCCCACTGTACCATATGACTTTTAAGAAATCACCCAGACCTTTCCCCAAATACTAATCTCCAGTACAAAAAGAAATATTGAATATGCCTTGCAATATATGCCATATATAGTATATTTAAAATCTCTTAAGAAGGTTCTTGTCAAGATATTGCTGAACTGCTGATTGCTATAACCTGAACATTTACCTCAAATGGAGGTATAAAGACTTCACTGTTTCATTTGTCATTTCATGGGCAACCATCTTGTAAGGCTGGCACCAGGATGTCTACAACCTAAAGCTCCATTTCCGGTAAAAGTCAAAGTACTCTGCGAGAATCAACGTCATAGAACTATCTCACAAAAGCTGAAATCTACACCGGAATATCACCACGTGTTATAAATTGCAAATCGCCTTTTGATTGTTTTACAAAGCTGAAATCTTCACCTGAATATCACCACAATGTGATAAATTGCAAATCACCTTGCTGCCCCTCTTCTCTTTCCCCCTTCTCCCCTTCAACAGGTCTGGACCAACACAAAGACACAAGATTTATATGTAAAAATATAACAAATACCATGAAAACAAAGAATGCAACTGTATGTGTTTGATATCATTTAAGAGGTATCTGTGCGACTGGTATAGTGGTCTCTTTCCCATGTTGATAAAACTAATGGTAACAAAGTTATAAGGTCTTTGCCAAATACTGCATAATTCTGGAGGTCTATCGCCCTCCTTGACCTACAATTGAAATTATCTCCTGTATGTTAACAAGGTTAAACCCCAGGAAGTGAAGAACCCATTCACCCCCAAATTCTCATTGTTCAAAGGATAATACCATTTGGTACACAATGTTTATTCTGTCTAGATATTTAAGGAAAGTTGCCAGGAAGCTAGGGGAATCTATAAGCAGATCTCCCATGCTGTACCGCTGCATGTAGTTTTATCAGGTATGTTTCTTTGACTTGTCTTATATTTTTAGTAACGCTTGTTTATTCTGATCATGTAAAATTGGCTTTGATTTGAATTTCTGCAACAATGTTTTATATCCTACCTGACAAATACATTGTTATTATTGGATTTATTCTGAATTCCTCCGAAATCATTTATATCATTACTGGAGCTTTAATATAGGAGGAAGCCATTTAAAGACTCTCAGTTTGAATTTAAACCACTCAGGACAACCAGGTAGGAGAAAGCCATTTAAAGACTCTCAGTCACTGCTCACCGCCCGTCTTAGCAAGTTGTATGTACGTGACTAAGCGGCAATATCGTCTGGTTAGGAGACAGGCCAAACCAGATGATATTAGTTAACCCTACAACCGCTGACTAAGAACGGAACTGGCTATCCATTTTCGGGAGGTTTACGTAATTTAATAACGGCCGGTGTAAGTCTCCAAAGATCGAAAGGACAATGGATAGAAGAGGATTTAGAGTAATCATTAACCTAAAAGTGTTAAATTAAAAGAATTATCAGAAATTAATTAGAGTTGAAATATAAATTAGAGGTCAACTTAAAATTGGAGTCAGATTAATATAAAATTGGAGTCAGATAAAATGAATAATGGAATCAAAAGTTTGAATTAACAATAACTGCTTTACTTCAGCACTCAGAAAAGACAGAACAACGCAGAGACCTTCAAGGGCAATTTATTGAAGTTCCACTTCGGAACGGATAGAAAATTATCCCTTTTTAAAATCGACTAAATTATGACGTGTGGCCTAATAAATTGCATCCATGTGTCACATGCCGGCTTAGACTCAATGACAATAGAGAAGGATAATAACACAGGCAAGTTTATTACTGAATCGGCAGGAACACAGTATTTAAACTGGTAAGATGATCAATGGCGAGGTTCTTGAAAGGCAGGATGGTCAGATAGCAACTGAGGGTTAGTCTTACAGTTTTCTAGATCACACACACAAACACAAGGGAGAAGACAAGGAGACAAAAGATGACTGGATCGAGGTTAGTCTGTAACATCAGACAAACATAAGATGACAATGACAAAGGCCAGACAATGACTGAGGGGGTGTGTGCTCTTCTTTCAGTGACGGTGATGAGGGCTGATGAGTGCGTGATCGTGAAACCATGTCAATCCATTTGTGCTGAAAGTGAAAATCCACAACCTAAAAAAAACACAGTACACTGATTTATGTTTTGTTAATGTGCTTTTTATTTCAATAAGCATTAATCACCTTTGACAAGAATGTTGCACTGAATTCACATACAACGGCATGTTCCTGTTAAATGTTGTCGGCTGTAAGGCTTCAAAAATGAGGAAGTTCATGATTAGGTTTTAGAAAAGAAAATGTTTACCTAATAAGGAATGAGATGTCGATAAAATGTTTTCATTGGCGTTTTTAACCAAAATGTACACACATTTGTGAGTGAGCTACAGTACTGGGTATAAAAAGAGCTGATTTGAAGCAATGATCTGAATATTGCTCTGTTGGACAGACACACTGAGTTAAATTTGGATCCATTGAGTGTGACATTTTTTTGCACTGTCTTTGCATTCTTAGTGTTTTACTTTATTAAACTTTTCTGATCATTTATACATTATATTACTCTATCTTCATGTTTTTAAACAGGACATAATCAGCACGTGGACTTCTGCAACATTCCTCCTTTATGCACTGGTTTAAAATGGAATCAGAGAGATGAAGAGTTATGGTTAAAAAAAAAAAAACAGAATATACTGAAATCATATACATTATATGCTATTAAGTTTTAATTAAAAAAAGTTTTTTTTTGTTGTTGATACTGTAAGTCTTTTGTTCCCAATTTCCACAATCCTAGATACTAATCTATTTTTTATTATTAATCTCTAATCATTTTTAAAGGCATAGTTAATAATTGTGTTATCATTTACTCATCCTCATGTTGTTCCAAACCCTTATAACTTTCTTTCTTCAATGGAACACAAAAAGCAGGTGATGGTGCATTCAGTTTAACATCTCCTTTGTGTTCCACGGAGAAAAAGAAAGTCATATGGATTTTAAACAACACAAGGGTGAGTAAATGATGACAGAATTTTCCTTTTTGTGTGAACTTTTAATAATAATAATTATTATCTCTAATAACCTCATTTATTACTAAACATTTTTCGTAGAAGCTGTAAGTATTGCTAGAATATGCTCTGCCGGCTGGAGCAAATTTGGATCACAGTGTTTTAAATATTTCAGTGAAAGGAAACCATGGGCTGAGGCTGAGGTATTATTATGTTCTCTAAAACTGTGCAGTATGGATACTATATATCCTAAAAGCAATACCATTGATTTGATTAAATTCATCAGTAACACTTCCAGTAACAATTCCATTTTAAACGTTAGCTAATGCATAAGGTATTATGAACTAACAATGAACAATATATTTTTTTACAGCATTTATTAATCTTTGTAAATTGTATTAATAAAAATACAATTGTTCATTTTTAGTTCATGTTAGTTCATAGTGCATTAACTAATGTTAAAGGTGCACTCAGTGTCACAGTCTGTCTCCCTCATGTCTTCCTAGGACTCTTATTTTGAAGTTTTCCCCTGGACTACATCTCCCATAGTGCACTGCCCTCATAACATCCATCTGCTCCTCATTGTCCTCACCTGTATTCCATTCCCTCATTTAGCTCCTTGTGTATAAATTCCATCTAGTTTCGTTCATTCGATTGTTAGTCCTTGAAGTGTTATGTTTTAATGGTTATTTTGTGAAGTTTAGCGTTGTTGTTTGTTCCACTCCAGCATTTGTTATTAAAAGATTTAAAGTGTCTACTCCTGCGTCTCATCTCTTCCACAACACCAACGTTACACTCAGTAACTTTTGTCTTTGCGTCATCTTGTACTTTCCTACATATATTGCAAAATTACAATTAATATCCACTAAAACTTGATCACAATATACTGTAAGAACTTATTGCAGGAATTACTGGGAAAGATGGCATATCTGCTCTGTTCTGCTCAACCGTTTTAGCAATTATGATATTATTACTGCATTGAAAGAGCAGCAAATGATGCATGTTGACTGACACAGATCAGTATTGTGAACACATGGTGTAGATGAGACATTGTTTGAGCTATGATGATACTGTGAATAATTTAAATAACATATCGCTAGATATTATATTTCAGTTTATTAAAGTTACAGTGGACTAAAACAATTTATCCTTACAGCTACAATGCATTGATCACGGAGGAAACCTTGCGTCAATCCACAGTTCAGCCACTCACAAGTTTCTACAAACCTTTGTGCAAAAACAAGCTGATTCCATGACTCGGACCTGGATTGGTGGTCATGATGCAACTCAGGTACAGATGATTTTTCATTTTCCTTAAAAGTACCAGTAATATGAAAAGGAGATTTCCAGCTAATTATCATTTGACTCATTGATTGCAGCTTTGCAGGACTTTTTAACACTCAAAATAAATAGAAAGTGTTTGTGCTTTAAATATCATGATTTCATGATGTTAGTTCTGGGAAAGCCTCTGCATCATTTGTTTGTACACTAAGTTTAATGTTTTGTTATCTAATGCAATGACATTCAGACATTTTTATGTGTAACTTAAGTGTCTAAAAGTGTCCAAATACATTTTTGGGCCACTGTACAGAAATGACAACAAGCATAATTGCTTTCTGTAATGTTACTGTATTAAATAGGATTTTATCTGGCTTTGGAGTGATGGAACAAAGTTTGAGTACAATGACTGGCATACCGGCAAGCCAAATAATGGAGGAGAGTCTGAAAAATGCGTTGAGATGGCCTATGGAGGTAACACTACTAGATGTTTATGCAGCCTATTTCCTCAAATTAAAGATGCACACAGTAATTTTCTGCATATGTTGCGCTGGACTTTAGTGACACCTAGCGGTGAGCATGAAACATCAAACAAAAGCAATATTTTGTACCAAAGGTGGTTTTATAGGAATGTTCTGAGTTCAATTTAAGTTAAGCTGAATCAACAGCATCTCCGGAATAATTTCGATTAACACAAAAAATAATTTTCACCCACCTATCCCCTCGTTTAAAAAAAAAAAAAAAAAAAAAACGAAAAAAAATGAAAAAGAAAAAATCACGTTTGCAGTAGTGGTTTTAGCTTGTATGGCACCCTGGGCGAAGCCTGCCCATGTCGCCCATGCCTAAATCCGCCACTGACATTAAGGCACTTATAGGGGAAGTGAATGGGGCCAGTACATACTGTAAACATTAAAATACACACTGTTTCAAAAGTATTGCCACAAGACGTAAACATTATACATGTTAACATGACTTTAGTGTGATATAATCAATTACTAACCTTATCTGTGTAAAGTTATAACCACTTCCAGGATTACAGGATTTTAGGCCCCATTCACTTTCATTGTAAATGCCTTACTCTATTTTTTTTGTAATTAACATTATGCTATAAATGCAGTTAATTGTGCTTAACTTGTATTGAACTTAATATTCTTTAAGCTATTTTATTAGCATTATTCCAACTTTACATTTATAGCCTTCTGATTGCACCATAGCATGTTTTGCAGTGTCTTTTTCTGAATAACGTGACTGTGAAATCCCATAGATGAGCTCCGTTGGAATGATGCACACTGCGATACACGTCTCCCCTCTGTGTCACAAATGGGCTAGAATTGAATTGTAAACAACCTACATTTGGTGAATGTTCTTAAATCTCATGTCTGTCCATCTCAGATCTCCAAAGCCTTGAAATAGTTACTTTTCATAAATATTGCTGAATGTAACAGACATATTTTCACTTTGAATTTTCATATCCATACTTGCAAAAATAAACTGCAAATTTTAAATGTACATTTTTCTTTGTTTGTTGCCCTCGAATGTACAGTGAATGCAGCAACATTAGATACATCTGATTTCACTGGCAATGCACTATCACACAAAACGTGGTGTATTCTAACATTACTGTTAATTTTGACAGATGTGGTTTGACTATGACAGATTCAGAATCACAAACTCAGTAGTACTGTTGCATGTATTCTGTTTATTGACAGAGTCATCAGAAGTTAATATATATCTGTTATCAATATTAAATTTGAATTTGTTATTAAATCACATCACAAGTATGCAATTGCTAAATGCAAAATGTGGAACACAGCTAAATATTATTTTGTTTGGTAATTAAAATGAGTTAATAATCAAAAATAGCTTTAAAACAATCAATTGAATATCAAGTCAACACATATGTCAAATTAATGTCATTGTATGATCTTATTTGTTGGATTGGTTAAAGTGTCAAATGGGATAGTTCACCCAAAAATGAAGATTCTCTCATTACTCACCCTCATGCCATCTCATATGTGTATGACTTTCTTCTGCTTAACACAATCAAAGATTTTTAGATGAATATCTCAGCTTTGTAGGTCCAGTTAAATCAACTGAATGGTGGCCAGATATTTGAAGGTCAAGAAAGCATATAAAGGCAATATAATAGTAATCCATTTGACTCAAGTTGTTAAATCCATATCTACATTTAGGTCAATTTTTACTATAAATCTCCACTTTCACGTCCACATTCTTCTTCTTTTGTTTTTGGCAATTGGCAGTCTTTGTGCATATCACCACCTACTGGGCAGGGAGGAGAAGTTATAGTAAAAAAAGGATTTAAAAACGAATCTGTTTCTCACCCACACCTATCATATCACTTCTGAAGACATGGATTTAACCACTGGAGTCGTATGGATTACCTTTATGCTGCATTTATGTGCTTTTTGGACCTTCAAAATTTTGGTCACCATTCACTTGCATTGTATGGACCTACAGAGCTGAGATATTCTTCTAAAAATCTAAATGATGAGAGAATTTTCATTTTTTGGAGGAACTATCCCTTTAAAACTTTACTACTTTGCTATGTTACTTTTCATGCTAGGTGAATTTATGTTAGATAATAGTTTATCTAACATACCGTTTAAAAAAAAAAATGCATTTGTGTCTAATGCTTTTTAAAAGTGTACCCAATTCTTGGAAAGTGCCCTAACAAGGACACTTTTGAAATACTGAGATATCCATGTACATTAAAAGACTTATGTTTTTATGTTATGAATGTGTCTAAACTGTTTAACTATAAAGAGAAAGATTGCAAATTTTAAATGCATGTAAATTATCTGCTTATACGCAATTTAAGTCAATGTTTAGAAGTACACTAGCATATAGGCAGTGTTGGGCAAGCTACTTAAAATATTTAGCTAGCTAAGCTACAAACTACTCAACAGAAAAATTTGTTAAGCTAAAAGCTACACTTCAGAGAAAGTAGCAAGTTACACTACAAGCTACATGCCAAAAGTAGCTCGCTACATTTAAGCAAATGCACGGAGCATAAATCAGATCAATCAAATCACTTTTATTGTCACACAACCATATACACAAGTGCAATAGTGTGTGAAATTCTTGGGTGCAGTTCCGAGCAACATAGCAGTCGTGACAGTGATGAGACATATACCAATTTACAATAAACATCAAATTTACACAACTTAAAATCTAATATACACATAATTACACACAACACAATATACAAATAATAACATACAATGTACATTATACAATACACACAATATAGAATACACATTATACAATAAAAAAATTGTATATATATAGTATATATAAAATATACAGTAGTTTGTATTGTACTGTATTGACATTCAGGCTGTCGGTTGATAGTAAGTTGCCAGTGTGTTGTTAAGAGAATATAATTTATGGCAGTCCGGTGTGAGATATAAGAGTAATAAAGTGCAGTGCTGATGTATTTTGATCGTGAGAGATCAAGAGTTCAAAAGTCTGATTGCTTGGGGGAAGAAGCTGTCATGGAGTCGGCTGGTGTGGGTCCTGATGCTGCGATACCGCCTGCCTGATGGTAGCAGTGAGAGCAGCCCATGGCTCGGGTGGCTGGAGTCTCTGATGATCCTCCGAGCTTTTTTCACACACCGCCTGGTGTATATGTCCTGGAGGGAGGGAAGCTCACCTCCGATGATGTGTCTGGCAGTTCGCACCACCCTTTGCAGTGCTTTGCGGTTGTGGGTGGTGCTATTGCCGTACCAGGCGGAGATGCAGCCAGTCAGGATGCTCTCCACAGTGCAGGTGTAGAATCGTGTGAGGATGTGGCGGTTCATTCCAAACTTCCTCAGCCGTCTCAGGAAGAAGAGGCGCTGATGAGCCTTCTTCACAACGGCCTCAGTGTGGACGGACCATCATAGACAAAGCACCTAAAAGATGTATTCACATGATGTTTATCAAAGCCATTTTTACATTTTATTTTTAATATTTATACTACAACCTCTACAAACCCTTACCCATTTGAACATAATTTAATTTGCACATTTCTGTATAAAAACTCTGCTACATACAGTATACTATTCATCTTATCCTGTAATTCTGTGTCTAGCTGTTGCATTTCTGTATGTACTGGAAGTTTTTATAAGAGGTGTGTATGTGAGTATGTGAGAGAGAGAGAGAGAGAGAGAGAGAGAGAGCGAGCGAGCACATCTGGGCAATAACAATGTGATTTCTGATGGTATCAGATGGTAATACCATGGTACTTTGATATACAACTATTTATGCACCATTCTGTAGTTGCTTGGTGCTTCAAAGTACTTCAAAGAAGACCATATTACTACCATGGTAATTTGATATATGATTACCATATTCATATACTAATGTATTTACATGGTGCTTCGAGGTAGTTAAAAAATACCATGGTACTTTGCTATATTACCACATTCATATACCATTGTATTAACATATGGTAATGGTAAAACATGGTAATGTCATGGTACTTTTTAAGTGTTTCCTTGTAGGCTAACAAGTGTTCTGATACTCTTTGTTTTGATTTTCTTTACCCGCAGAAGTCGTTCACAAGCTGCACACGTACTGAACTTAATAAAGACTTTCTTCATCACTGGCAAACGATAGGATGTATTTGCAGGTTTAGTTTCCATTAATCGTAGATTCACTGCAACCAGCGTTATCTTTATTTTCCGTGTTTTAAAATATTAAATGAGCTTGTTGACAAGTGAGAGCGCGCACAAATGATTCAGTGGCGCGCGAGCAAGCTTTCTGAGTCATTCAGATTGAATCGCGAACCGATTCAGACCGCTTTCCTATCACGAGTGACCAATTCATTGTAAAGCACCGACTCTAATGAGCGATACATTTGTGATCAGACAACTTTAGTTCTGATTCAAAACTGGCATTAGTAAACACCCGGTACAAGGCATGATGTAGCGGTGTAGCTTTTCTCAACGTTACGCCGCTATTAGTCAAAAATATAGTTTCGCTACTGAAAAGCTACTTGACTGAAAAACTAGCGAAGCTGCTACCTCGCTACTCAGAAATGCAGTTAAGCTAATAGCTACTGCCCATCACTGCATATAGATAACCTTAAAACTAATAGACCTAAAAGTAAATTAAAACTTTAATTGTGATTTCATGGGGTTTTTAAATAGAAAACTGAAAGGACAGTTTGATGTCCATTTGCATCATGGGTTTCAGAAATCAATTCAAAAGTAGCGAGAACTAGTCAAGTAATCCCATGATAATTTTAGAAAAGTACATTTCAATTAGTAACTGATTACTTTTTTAAAAAATAGCTTCCCAACAACAGTTAAGAACTTATTCAACTGAATCCATGTACTATTATTATTAACAGAAGAATTATAGAAACTATAAAATTAAACATTATTATCCTAACTTGTTTTTTATTTTGATATCCTTTGCGGCGTTGTAAAGTATTTTGTGTGAGAAGAATACAGAGAAATGAGGCATTCAATAAGAGAAAAAAATCAAGGTAGAGGGAGAGAGCACTCTTGTCACTCAGTCTGGGCTTCCTGTTCTGTGATTGGCTGCTGAGCTTCAGCCCTGAACCTGGCTCCTCCCCTACGGCACGCTGGTGTGATTTGCTTATGTCGCTGTAGTGCGGAGAGAGGGGGGAGTAAGCAGAACAGAAACGAAAAGAGACTGTGCAAAACAGGCCCCTACCCCTCCTCTCCGGGAAATGGGTCTCAGTCTGATGAGTAAGACAAGAAGCCCCCTGTATCGCTGGTGCATCTGAAGCTACACAGCTATGGAGGAGAGGTAAGTCCGAAAAGACACAAACACATGCAGAACAGAAGAGAAATCAGGTTGTGGAAAGGAGACTGTGTATTTCGTAGACAGGGATGCATGCAGGAGCAGCATCTGTGATCCACCAACGCATCATGTTTCCATGTGAAGCAAGAACGGGGGTGGGGTAGAAGGAGAGGAGGAGGTGGGAGAGAGGAGATGGATGCTCTCATATGCAGTGGGATGTTACTGTTGCGTTCTCAGGCTTGTCTCAGTAGATCATGTGTTTGTTCTACATTTAATGCATACAATTTGAACTTCACATTCACTATTCTTTTCAAGACAGCATATGCATAATTGAATCATACAAAATCAGTTTGTTGTTTGTTTTGTTTTTTAAATGAAAAACAGTGTATGTATAGCTTTCTGATAGGCCTCACATAAACAGTATCAAAATTGCTACTTCTCTCTTCTTTCATGGATTAAAGGTAATATTGTGTCGATTTAATCTTTAACAGGCTTTCTATTATACTTAAATATTTTAGCAGGCAGCTTCTGATGCTCTGATTTAGTATGATGTCAGTATGCTTCTTTGCCTAAATTCAAAAAGGGTACAATAAAATAATCGGCCAAACATTTTCCTTTGCAGTGTCTGAGGAAGAATGAATGGCTTTTGCTTCACAGAAACTCTGTGTTAGACTGTTGTCTGTGAGTCTGTTGTAGCTACCATGTTGCCACACACAGTGGGTTCCAAAACTCTGAGACCATTTTAAAAATTTGGGTTTCAAAATCTCATTTAAACCTGGAATTAAACAGAAAGTATTAGGATTGTGAAAAATGTAAAGCAAAGAAACGTTATGACATAAACTGAATAAGGAATATTTAAGATTATGGACTGTTTCTAGGTCACTGCAGAGTTAAGCATGTTTTGTAAGGTAACCTATAAAGATGCTTCATGTGGTAGCATTTAAATTGCCATCCCATAAGAGTTAAGGGACCCCCCATAAGGCCAAAAAAATACCCTGCTGTTTCATCAAAACTATAACACTAGAAACTTTTTTTTTCTTTTTTCACAGACACAATTTGAACCCTGCAAGGAAATTGTGTAAACCTTTCGACTCAGACTCACTCGAATTGTTATGCTGAAAATTTAATTTGTAATGAAGTTTTTTTTTAAATAACTAAATAAATGCACAATAGAAGTTTAACTAGTGGTCTCATACTTTTGGACCCCACAGTATGTAGAATGATCTACATTTAGGTTAATAATTATAAATCAAACAAACCCATGATATTGCAGCACTGTAAACTTACTATATACTTAACCACAAAGTACCTCCGAAGTGAATAGTTTTAGATGAAACTCTGATTGTATTTTCTTCATAAGATACACTCACTGTGCACTTTATTAGGAACAACTGTACACCTACTTATTCATGTGATTATCTAATCAGCCAATCATGTGGTCAGAAGCTTCAGTTATTGTTCACATCAACCATCAGAATGGGGAAAAAATGTGATCTCTGTGATTTTGACTGTGGCATGATTGTTGGTGCCAGACAGGCTGGTCTGAGTATTTCTGTACCTGCTGATCTCCTGGGATTTTCATGCACAACAGTCTCTAGAGTTTACACAGAATGGTGCCAAAAACAAAAAACATCCAGTGAGTGGCAGTTCTGCGGACGGAAATGCCTTGTTGATGAGAGAGGTCAACAAAGAATGGCCAGGCTGGTTCGAGCTGACAGAAAGGCTACGGTAACTCAGGTAACCACTCTGTACAATTGTAGTGAGCAGAATAACATAGAATGCACAACACGTCGAAACTTGAGGCGGATGGACTACGAACGCAGAAGACCACGTCGGACACTTTATTAGGACCATAGTGTTTCTAGCGCTTAGTGAGTGTATCTAAAATACTAATATGTGATTTGAAACTTTTCGGGTGGCTTTGCAACAGGCTGTAAAGCCATTCTGATCTCCATTTGCGTGCCTTTTACATATTGACCCCACTATTATGACAGGTTGGTGCTTGTGCCATCATGACAATGACATCTCGTTTCAGTGTGTGAGATAAAAGGAAAACTAACAATGCGATTGGGTGCTCTTGGATTTTCTATCCTGAATGCATGAGTGGTTTTGCCCTGGGGGAATTCTGCTTCACTAACTGCAAATAGACCTTCACAAAATCACTTGCTTGTCTTTGGCTGGGTCCTTATGGTTAACTTTCCTTTGGTTCTTTGTCATTATCGTCTGTGAGATGAAAAGAGGGACTCTGATTCTTACAATAAGAGCTTTTTGTGATAGAAATGGTTAAATGGAAGAGTGATGACACACAGAATGGCAGCTCAATATTCCATTTCCTGGTATTGCATCATCTTCTCCATAGTCACATGAGCATTATCTTTTTTTTTTATCTGATTCAACTCCCAAGTGACCTCCATTTCCATTCAGTTTTAATTCCCAAATAACTTTTTATCAGTATTACCAAAATTGTTTATCACACATAACTAACCAAAAAGTACTTAGACTCAAACATTGACATTTAATAATATTTCCACAAACTGCATAGGCCCAACAATATTCTATATTATTAAATGATATAGGCATAGAAAAAATATATAATTTGGTAAATACATAAATAACAACAAAAATTTGATTTGCAAACATGTGGCAAATATTTTATTTTGGCCAAATATTTTCTTAGGCTGCTGAATATGAGAAATGCACAGGCATTAAGTACGTAAACATACCAATAAGACTGATATCAATTAATATCAATCTTATCCATGAGATTTCAGTTGGTACAAACCATGTTTATCTTAGTTGCAAGTGAACCCATATTTAATGTAGTCTGGGTCATATTTTCTATTACCTTCAGTAGTTTTATCCTTGGTTTTCAAGGATGAGGGCATGTTAATCAACCTGTCCAAGTTTGCATCTGCCTAATTTGGCTGGCTTCTACCAAGTGACAGATCATTTTGTGCTAAAATACTGCAGAGTTTGATTGGTACTGATTGATGTGATACTGTACAGCCTTTGACCTCAACAATAAAAGACATGGGATATTGTTTGCATTAAGCATTATTTTTCCCTGTTCTTCATAAACTTATCAGAAAAGATCTGCAACACATTTTTGGGTTGCGACCCACCAGTACAAAACCACTGGTGGGGTGTTTGTTTATCGTTTCTGATTTAAAGCTCAAGAAATCAAAACTTGACTGTATCCCCATTCTAATTCCCTTTTAATAAAATCTAAAAGCATGGGGATATAAATAGTGGTCAGACAATGCACGTTGTTGACTTTCAGCACTATTATTATTATAGACTCACTGGGTACATTTGTGAAATGAGGTGAGAACCAAAGCTGGTACAGTTGATATGATTTTTGGTCTTTCAGTCATGTTCGTCATTAATCTCCATTAGTCTAAGCGGGTGTCTTCGTAATCCAGTCACATGACAGCATGGAAAATGATCCATTTATTTCAGTCAATATCCACTGTCTGCTATTACATGAGCATGTATTTTAGGGTTTAAGGGTCAGAGCTGTGTGTCTGCATGAGTCTTTTCACCTGTAATTATCATACCATCTGTTGGTGGACTGTAGTGCGCTCACTAAAAAAACCCTGCCCCATAGCCTCCAACTTTAACCAAGATCTGTCATGGCCATGTGTGTTTGCTCTTGTGTGACCTAAATCTGGGTCAGCCCTCTGTAAATTATTGATTGAGTTCATGTGGTGAAGAGTAGTTTTTCAATACATTACATATATTTCAATATCTATTGATCTTTCATTAAGCCTGATCTCATGAAAATTATGTGACTGTGGTGATATTACGTGGTTCGTTACATGAATCGCGGCAGTTCCGAGGTGAAAGATTAATGCTCTATCGAGTTTTATATTAACAAAATTGACCTCCCTACCCTAAACCTTAAACCTAAACCTAACCGAAAGTGTCATAAAAAGCTAATTTGAGATGATAAATGCAATTGCTGAAGCTACCATGTCAGTTTGTGGTGCTTCTTTGAGCTCTTCAGGACTCGTACCTTGGTCACTTACATCACAAGTGCAACACTCTATCAGTTGAGCTACCGCGCAAATTGATTGCAGTTGAACAAGTGTGTAAATGTAGTTGGTTATGTAATGCAAACTTTAAAATGTATTGCCTTACAAGTCATGCGCTCTAGTAAAAAGTATTTTAATTTCATATGATAGCATTGTGTAAGGAACAAGTTTATGGTTTAGTGTTTATGAACAGATAATCTGCCCTTTTACTCATTATTTGAGCAAAGGGAAGGAAAGTCATTTGTTGTTTTAGTGCCTCTAGCAGTGTTAATTTTTACAGTTTTTTGTTTTTGTCATTGTTTTAGTCTCGACAAATTAAAATTAGTCAGTATTTTATCATGTCATATTCATTCATTTTAGTCAGTTTTACTCTGACTAAAATGTCATATAATTTTAGTCAATGAAAGTAAAATCTTTTAGTGCCCTTGCGAAAATGTAGTGTTCATGGCAAATTTGCTGCTGATTAGCTTTAGCTTTCAGCACATAAAAGTAGGGCTGTAACGATAAACGTACCGCAACCGAAATCGCGATCCCGGGTTGCGGTTTGGTTGCCCCTCTCCAACCCCAGAAGCCTGCCATCAGTTACATATGTAGCTCCATGAGCTCTTTACACACACTACAATACAATTAGGGTGACCATACGTTCTCTTTTTCCCGGACATGTCCTCTTTTTCGGACCTTAAAAAAGCATCCAGCAGGGATTTCTAAATTTGCGAAAATGTCCGGGATTCGGCTTTAGTTGCATTATAATGTGCATCTGGTCTAATACTTCGTTGTGTGCGTGCGCGCATATTTGCATTGCTTTAAACCCTCTTTATAAGTCCCACATTCTCGCACACCACTTGGTAGATTATAAGAGGCTTGCAGCAACTATTGGTCAAATTCCTGCCTGTCAATCTCTCCGCGAACGCGCGAAGCGCTGTTGTGTTCGGCATCAAACAGTTGCTTGACAGTAGCAGCAAATGACAGCTGAGTGGAAACAATGCCCAAACGAAAGTGCAAATTTACAGAAGATTTGCACAAAAAATTCCCATGCTTTCGTCCAGGTCGAGACCCTTGGGAAGCAGAATGTATGACATGTAAAGCTGGCACTCATGTGTCAGTTGCTAATAAAGGTGCAAGTGATTTAGAGGCACACATTAGCTCTGCGAAGCATAAAGGTTCAGCAAAAGGTGAAAGTTCATCAGGTAAATTAACAGACTACTTTTTGAGACCAGGTAAAATTGTTAGCACATTGCTTCATTTTCCATGGCCATTCAAACTAATAGTAATAGTAAATGAAGGTACACTCATGGCATCAAATATGCTTTCATAGTAACACTGTTTTGAACCCTATTATTCCCAAGAAAAAAAAAAACATATCGAGGTATGAACCGAACCGTGGCTCAAAAATCGAGGTGTGAATCGAACCGTGGATTTTATGTATCGTTACAGCCCTACATAAAAGGCAGAATGAGAAAATATTCATGTAACTGCAGCTCTTATGAATTGCTATCTTAGGTTGCTATAGTAACCTGTGGGGCTCTGTGAATTTGTGTATAACCAGGTGAGAGATTTTTAATGATCCTCACTTACCATGGTAATTTCTTGTTTTTTTGGCCATGGTACCATGGAAATACCATGTATTTGGGGCATGTACAATCACAATGGTAATGTCACTGTTTTACCACATGTTCATATAGCATGTAATAAAAACCATGTAATGAGAATGTACCTATTTAACAAGCACAATGGATATGTATCAAAGTACCATGGTATTACCATCTGAAACCATACAGTATCTGTACAATGTCCTCTTTTTATTTTAGGGCCCTGTGTCGAGTGAGGGGAGAGTGTGTGTGGCCCCTACAACCTGCGGTCTGTTCGACTCTTCAGCGGATCAAATACACATTCTTACATTAATATCTCTACACTATATACAAGCAAACACACACACCTTTACACACACATATTCACATGCGCAACGGCTAAGCTCCACCTCTATAAGGTGAGAAACACATGCACCATGAAGACCTCATTCTAACTCTTACCAGATGTATTTCTTCATCTGTCATTACAGATGTTATAGACACAACCTGGCTTCCTCTAACTTTGTGGCCATTTCTTCATCTGTTATTCCATATTGGTAATGGAAAATAAATGTATCCACTGCAAAACTGTAAATTGGTGCCCCCGTTTCCATTTTCGAATACATTTTCCTTTGCCTTGTGAAATAACACTGTAGTTTTTTATGCACTTTATTTACTCAAGTCTATAAATATTAAAGATGATATTTTCTTTCAATGTAAAGCTACTTGGGAAGTAATGGCACAGACATTAAGGATGATTCTTTTTTTAGTGAGCAGAAATGCTCCTGTCCAAACGCAAAGGTATTTATTTAGATTAGTTTTACTGTTATAGTTTTGTTTTTCTTTTGCAAAGGTTTCACCGTCAAACATGTAAACAACCGTGACAAAGAGTCTTTTTTGCCGAATAACAATGCAATTATATTCTATAGAGCATCTGAAATGGAGAAAAGGGCACAATGTAAGTGTGTGTGTGTGTGTGTGTGTACATACGGTGCATCCGGAAAGTATTCACAGCGCTTCACTTTTTCCACATTTTGTTATGTTACAACCTTATTCCAAAATGGATTAAATTCATTATTTTCCTCAAAATTCTACAAACAATATCCCATAATGACAACGTGAAAGGCACACACCTGTCTATATAAGGTCCCACAGTTAACAGTGCATGTCAGAGCACAAACCAAGCCATGAAGTCCAAGGAATTGTCTGTAGACCTCCGAGACAGGATTGTATCGAGGCACAGATCTGGGGAAGGGTACAGAAAAATTTCTGCAGCATTGAAGGTCCCAATGAGCACAGTGGCCTCCATCATCCGTAAATGGAAGAAGTTTGGAACCACCAGGACTCTTCCTAGAGCTGGCTGCCCAACCAAACTGAGCGATCGGGGGAGAAGGGCCGTAGTCAGGGAGGTGACCAAGAACCCGATGGTCACTCTGACAGAGCTCCAGCGTTTCTCTGTGGAGAGAGGAGAAACTTCCAGAAGAACAACCATCTCTGCAGCACTCCACCAATCAGGCCTGTATGGTAGAGTGGCCAGATGGAAGCCACTCCTCAGTAAAAGGCACATGACAGCCCGCCTGGAGTTTGCCAAAAGGCACCTGAAAGACTCTCAGACCATGAGAAACAAAATCCTCTGGTCTGATGAAACAAAGATTGAACTCTTTGGCCTGAATGGCAAGCGTCATGTCTGGAGGAAACCAGGCACCGCTCATCACCTGGCCAATACCATCCCTACAGTGAAGCATGGTGGTGGCAGCATCATGCTATGGGGATATTTTCAGCGGCAGGAACTGGGAGACTAGTCAGGATCGAGGGAAAGATGAATGCAGCAATGTACAGAGACATCCTTGATGAAAACCTGCTCCAGAGCGCTCTGGACCTCAGACTGGGGCGAAGGTTCATCTTCCAACAGGACAACGACCCTAAGCACACAGCCAAGATAACAAAGGTGTGGCTCCGGGACAACTCTGTGAATGTCCTTGAGTGGCCCAGCCAGAGCCCAGACTTGAATCCGATTGAACATCTCTGGAGAGATCTGAAAATGGCTGTGCACCGACACTCCCCATCCAACCTGATGGAGCTTGAGAGGTCCTGCAAAGAAGAATGGCAGAAACTGCCCAAAAATAGGTGTGCCAAGCTTGTAGCATCATACTCAAAAAGACTTGAGGCTGTAATTGGTGCCAAAGGTGCTTCCACAAAGTATTGAGCAAAGGCTGTAAATACTTATGTACATGTGATTTTTTTTTTTTTTTTTTTTTTTTTGATAAATTTGCAAAGATTTCAAACAAACTTCTTTCACATTGTCATTATGGGGTATTGTTTGTAGAATTGAGGAAAATAATTAATTTAATCCATTTTGGAATAAGGCTGTAACATAACAAAATGTGGAAAAAGTGAAGCGCTGTGAATACTTTCCGGATGCACTGTATGTGTGTGTGTGTGTATATATATATATATATATATATTAGTAATGATGTTATATAAGTGGGCTTAAAGGAACAGTTCACCCAAAATGTTTATTTAATCATTTACTGCCATCCCAGATGTGTATGACTTTCTTTCTTCTGCTGAACACAAACATAGATTTTTTAAAAAGAATATCTCAGCTCTGTAGGTCCATACAAATCAAGTGATTGAGTACAAAACTACACATACTGAATGTGCATATGAGGGCTGTTTGAAAGTAGATTTATAGTAAAAAATAAAATATTGATCTGTTTCTCACTCACACCTATCATATCGCTTCTGGAGATGTGGATTTAACCACTGGAGTCTTATGGATTACTTTTATGTTGGCTTTGTTGTGTTTTTTTGAGCTTCAATGTTTTGGACCCCATTCACTTGCATTGTATGGACCTACAGAGCTGAGATATCTTTGTTTTTCTTCAGCAGAAGAAAGAAAGTCATACACATCTGGGATGGCATGAGGGTGAGTAAATGATGAGAGACTTTTCAATTTTGGGTGAGCTGTTCATTTACGTAAAAAAGTAATGTTTATTTTTTATATTTCTTATTACACACAGCGACACCTACAGCATTTCTGGTCTGTATTTTGTGCCTAGGCACTATGATCAAACTACTTAATCAGCAAACAATATACCATCATTACACTCGCACATCAAAATTCCCAAAATATTCATACTTCTCTTCTGTTTCAGGTTTGTGCTTTCTGCATCCTTGTATTGTGGGAGCAGTTACACCATCCAACCGCATGGAGGCACTGCAAGGTTCTCCTGATAGCAGCAGTGAGGAATGTACTGTACTGGAAGCCCTGCCTGGCAAGGGAACCGGACTAATTTGCTCTCAACACAAAGGAAAAGTGAGGTCTATTTCAGTAAACACATACAGTTCACACAAACACACACACACACATACACTCACATCTCAAAATAATAACACAGATGGGTGAGAAACATAGGCAGTGTATTTCCCATGAGCATAAGCTTTCTGTCCCAGAAAAATAAGTTAAATGACAAAAGTGTGCTCTGATCTCAGCTGGCACCTCTATAAATATCATAGTAAAAAGATTCAGCTAAGTGTCCTCATATGTCAGGAAATATTTAGGATGACTGTTCCTGTCGTAATTACAAAAGTAAAAGAAGTTTGTTTTCTCACAATGTGCATAGTAACCTACTTGTTTTTTGGAAGTGTAAAAGTTATATGTTTATATTGGGATATGTATCACATGAAATTGATTCCAATTATTTTTTGTAAGATGACAAGTCTCAACATTAGCTAATTATCACAACTCAGCTTAATAAGGTTAAAAAAAACGTATCTTATGACATTATGGGCTCTATTTTTGTGAGTGCACAAAGTGCAGCGCTATGCGCTACAACCGTGCGCAGCGTCTTATCCAATTTTCATTAGAGCGCTAATTCCAAGTGCAATTTTCCTGCCAGGGCAAAGCGCAAGTGGGCATGGATGGGAGTGTTTGCGCTGAGGGTGTAATGAAAACCTCAGAATTAAATTGCACTTGACCATTAGCCCATTAGCGCTTTGCGCGTGCAATTTCGCCAAACCCACTTGAACCTATACTTAACAAAAATAGCAAAGCTTCATGGCCATGCCCATTGACTTTGCATGTATGACTTCTTAAAATAGGGCCCTATATCTTATATAATTATACCGACTTGCAGTATATGTTGTCGACATAATGCAATTTTGCTGATATAAGTCAATGTTAGCAAATTAGATATACAGAAAATTGTTTAAAATTAAATAAACATTTAACATAACATTTACTCAAAAGTCACTCAAAAATATTTGAAAACAAAAAATGTGCATTATCCTAGTCAAATCCGTCGGTGAATTTTGGGCCTTATATATTTCTGTTCTGTTCTGACCAAGAGAGCACAGTTATCAGCCGATAACAACAATCTCAAAATAGCTGAATATTGAATAAGCCTGGCCAATACATCTGTCTATCATTAATCTAGAATGATTAATTGTCTGCATTATGTTACTGTGCTGTTTGCAGGTGCCTGTGTTTTACTGTTTGGCATGTGAGAATGCTGTGTGCGAGGACTGTATAAATGGGGATCATGCTGATCATCCTACTAATTCACTGGAAAATATTGTAGAACAACAACGTACAGCACTGCAGGACAGAGTGGATGCAGCTAAGAACAGGTCTGTTATGATGCAAGTTATGTGACTTTCAGTATAGTAAATAAACAGATACCAAGCTTTTGTTAGCTTAGACATAATAGGCCTACATGGAATGTACATCTGCAGAATTCCACAGATATCCACTAGATTTTTGTAGAATTCGAAAGTGCATCATGCAGTAAGTTCTACACAATATTTTGGGTAAATTGAGAATGTAGGACTCTCAGCTCTGTTTAACTCATTTTTACCATACATTGGGGTACAAGAGACTGAGACCACATTGAAAAAGTTTTTCCCCCTTTAAACATGGAAATATACGTGTTAGGATTTTGAAAAGTAAAAAAATATATATATATATTTTATGTAAAATGAATAAGAAATAATTTTGCACAATTTGTGGGTGGCTAATCAAATGTAAGCAAATTTGTGACATTGACCATGTTAACTCATTTGTTTTAGATCCGATCATTTCCACACTTCCATTGTAGCAAACAGGATGCTCTTTGGAACATTTTAAATGTGCAAAACTTAAATACTGTAAATTTATCCACAAAAGATAAATTTGTTTTATCAAGTAGATTCTCTTTGGAACATTCTCAGATCATGCTGAAATAACAGCTCGTATTTATGCTGTAATTAAAGATAAAGGTGGATATACCAAATACAAATTTGTTTTGTAGATTTTTCAATTCAAGTATTTATTGCCGTGCAATATCATGTGTAATGAAAAATGTTGTATTTAGTTATGCAAAACAGTGGAGAAAATAATGCAAACAAGCATTTTACGCAAAGTTTTCGCAGATATTCCCTCATAATCGGCGCATAAAGTGAAAAAGATTCTGTGTGGGCCTAGGAATAAGACTTTTTGTTGAACAGAGTTTCATTTCTTAATTACTTTAAACATTAACTGATTGCTCACAGATTTACTATTGACCATATTAACCATAATGGTTGATGGATAAATGAATGGTTTATGGACTCACTGAACTGATTCACAGGCTGCCTCAAATAGGAGAAGCGGTTCAGTGCCTGAGAGATGTTCTGCAGCAGTTGAACACTCAACGGAGCTCTATAGAGGAAGACATCCATTCTTCCTTCAGCGAGCTGCACAAAACCCTCGACACACGCAAGAGCGTCCTGCTCATGGAGCTGGAAGTCACGTATGGACTGAAGCAGAAGGTATGTTTGACTATTTGCAAAGCCTGCATTGAAAACTGTCAAAGCAATAGATCAACCCAAAAGAAAATTGTGTCATTATTTACTCACTCTCATGTCGTTCCAACTCATATGACTTTCTTTCTTCTGCTGAACACAAAAGGATAGTTTTTAAAGAATGTTGCAATCTTCTGATTTCCATACAATACTAGTTGACTCACTTTAATGCTTAAAACAGCACCCTGTATCATAAAAGTAGTACATGTGACTTTTGCGTCATACTCCAAGTCTTCTGAAGACATACGTTCCCTTTGTTTGATGAGCAGACTGATTACTAAATGTAACGACTTTGTATAACTAAATGTTATAAAGCACTAAATGTAATAACTTTTGGTCCTAAATATAATTTAGGACCTAAATTTATTACAGTTTAGGAACATTTATTACATTTGTTCCAACAACATACGTCATTTCCATCAAACCTCATTGGTGAGAGTGTATAACAACTTAAATTAAAGTCTGTTCATCATACAAAGTGATGCAAGTGGTGAAAGTCGCATGGATTACTTTTTTTACATTTTTGGTGCTTTTTTTTTAAGCTTTAAAATGAGCCACGGTGTAGGGGTTTGCTGTTCATGTCTTTAGAGAGCTTTTTTTTTTAATTTTTTAATTTTTTTTATATATAGAGTATCTTAACTTGTTTTTCTTTGTTTCTCCTAAAGGTTCTGCAGGCTCAGTTGGATACTCTTCTGCAGGAGGAAGCTGCCATTAACCATAACTGCAGCCTGACCACTGAGGCCTTGGACGGTGGAAGCAAAGCTGTCGTTCTGCAGACCCATAAAGAGGTAGGGGAGAAACTCAGTGACCTGGCCAGCCAGGGCCTTCCCCTTCAACCAGAGGAGAACGACCAGCTGGATCTCATGATGGAGATCGAAGGACTTCGCAAGTCCATCCACAACCTAGGAACCATTGTCACTACCAATGCTGTGGCCAGTCAGACCGAGGCATCCGGAGAAGGTTTAGAGCAGTGCGTTGTGGGCCAACCTGCTGCTGTCCTCATAACCACAAGGGATAAGGCTGGAGGGTTGTGCAAGACGGGCAACGCCATCATCTCAGCAGAAGTCTTCACACCAGATGGCAGCGTTGCAGATGGCGAAATTGTGGACCTTAAGAACGGAATGTATGAATACCAATACACGGTGAAGAAGGAGGGCGATTTTAGTCTGGCATTGAGACTTTATGATCAGCATATCAAAGGCAGCCCCTTCAAATTAAAAGTCACCAACTCTCCGGATGACTCGCCGCCTACCACCACAGCAGCCAATGCGGCCTCCACGGGTTCCAGCGATGGTGGGGCACGGAAACGGAGCGCTAAGTCTCCAGGGAGCAGAAGCCGACAAAAGGGTGTGAGGCGAGGAGGAAGCTTGTTTAGTACCCCAAAGAAGAGAGTGAACCCGATTGAGGATGATCTCATTTTTAGAATAGGTAGCATTTCAAGACCAACAGTCTTGGTTTAATATAAGGTGTAAATCATTAATTGCTTTTTACCCTGCTGAAAGGACTAGCATAGCTGGTTACAAGCAGATGGATGCTGGTCCCCAATATGGAATGCTGGGATGTTGGTGTGCTGGTGTCCCCACCTGGCTGCTTAACCAGCAAAACTTACTTCAACCACCAGCATCATCAGAAAGACCTTGCTGGCTGACTAATTTGACCATTTAAGTTTTGCTGGTTAACAACATGGCTGTGCGCTTCCATCCTTTTTTAAGTGACTATGATTCTGTTAATGAGAATATTTAGCCAAAAATTGCACTGTGTACGGCAATCTCCCATTTATTCCTATGGAAAGTTCATCAAAGCTTGTCAGTGCAAGCAATGGTAACAAAGGGGGTTGGAGCATAGTGAAGGGTCAATTAGTGGTTTTTCAAAAGCCTAACCCTTTAAAATTTGGCACACAACTCATCCCACATTGCCTGTGCTAAAGACATGAACAATACGTCAAATCATGCAGGTTGTTCAGGAGAGGTGTGCAGCTAATTTTCTTAGCGATTGAACTTGCGATTTTCGGCTGGAAGAGGATAAAATGGGTGAAAATATCCAGTAGACTTACACTGATGGAGGCACCGATCCAAATCTAGAGATCAGAATATCATAGAGATGTTGGCTCTTTTAATTCCAACTAGTAAGCAACCACTTAGAACGATCTAGAAAGTTTAGAAACCACATTTATTGGATTCGCCCTAGCAACTGCATAGTAACATGCTAAAAACACTCAAAACCCCTTAGCAACCGCATAAGAAATGCCCTGGCAACCACTCTCAACACCCTAGCATTATGACAACTCTTTCACAGTCAAAGTTGTATTTATTTTACTAAACTTTACAATGTTATGATGTTCTGTAACCTTCTTCTTGAGTCTTTTACCTAAGATCTATTTGTTTCATAGGAACAAAAGGGAGGAATAAAGGAGAGTTCACAAACCTCCAAGGAGTAGCAGCTTCTTCAACAGAAAAAATCCTGATTGCAGACAGTAACAATCAGTGTGTGCAGGTAAGCAGATATCTGGATGTCTGGCTACCTTGAACTTTGGATTTACTCACCATTATGTGGTTTCCAAACCCGTGTGACTTTCTTCTGCAGCACACAAAAGGAAATAAATTTAATGAATGTTTGTGGGCTGAATTCAATAAAATGGCAGTACAAAATGACTCACTTTAAAACTTAATAAAGCACCCAAAAGTATCATAATATTAATCCATGTGTCTCGTGTGTCATATACCAAGTCTTCTGAAGGCATATGATCACTTTGTATGATGAACAGACTGTGATTTAAGTAGTTAATCACTGAAAAAATCCATAAATGAAGCTGAAATCTAATATGGTGACACATATCAACAACATCAAACCTGTCGTGAGATATGAGCGCGACTACCTGGCAGTCGCAGGGTGGGTGGTTAAACCAGCAAACCAGCTTAGGCTGGTTTAAGTTTTTTTGCAAAATGTGATAACTGATCTCAGTTCTGTGCTTTCCAGATATTTTCAAATACAGGAGAGTTTCAAAGCCGGTTTGGAGTACGTGGCCGGTTACCAGGGCAACTACAAAGGCCCACTGGAGTGGCTGTACATCCGAATGGTGACATCATCATTGCTGACTATGACAATAAGTGGGTTAGCATCTTCTCCAGTGAGGGCAAATACAAGGCGAGTTATATTATGTGAGCATAGACAAGAACATTTTAAAATTAATGTTCATCTGTGAAAGCTTCGTTACTGAAAAAATCTTGGACGCAAAACTTAAGGCTGTTCTTATTTTCCTGAAGGCAAAGCTGGGCTCAGGCAGGCTAATGGGCCCAAAAGGTGTATCCGTGGACCAGAATGGTCACGTTATCGTTGTGGACAACAAGGCCTGCACGGTTTTCATCTTTCAGCCCAGTGGTAAACTTGTCACAAAGTTTGGCAGCAGGGGAAACGGTGACAGACAGTTTGCAGGTGGGTACATATCTACGGGAGTAGAGACACCTGATGAAGGGTTTTAGCTTGCATTGTAACATTAGCATACAAATTAAAGATGCACTCAGCAATGTTTTTTAATATGTCTTCTTGGTAATTTTGGAATTACACTGACACCTAGGGGCGTGGATGCAGCATCATTCAAACAGTTTTCAGTTACTGATGCCATTGTAGAAAATCACTATTCACAGTCAGCCATGATTAATTCAATCCATGAGGGAAAGTGTCCAATAACAAGACGGTTACTGAGATTAAGCATGGAGTATTTGGCTGGTCATGTGATCAGTGGGTAGTAACACACTACTTTTGCTCTGTTACATTTACTTGAATAACTTTTTGGGGAAAAATTTACTTTTAGAGTAGGTTTAAAAGTGGGTACTGTTGGGGGCCTGGCTAGCTCGGAGAGTATTGACGCTGACTACCACCCCTGGAGTCACGAGTTTGAATCCAGGGCGTGCTGAGTGACTCTAGCCAGGTCTCCTAAGCAACCAAATTGGCCCGGTTGCTATGGAGGGCAGAGTCATATTGGGTAACCTCCTCGTGGTTGCGATTAGGGGTTCTCGCTCACAATGGGGCACATGGTAAGTTGTGCGTGGAGCATGAGAGTAGCATGAGCCTCCACATGCTGTGAGTCTCCACTGTGTCATGGACAGCGAGCCACGTGATAAGATGCGCAGATTGACGGTCTCAGAAGTGGAGGCAACTGAGACTTGTCCTCCTCCACCCAGATTGAGTAACCGCGCCACCACGTGTAGTGGGAATTGGGCATTCCAAATTGGGAGAAAAGGGGATAAAAAGAAAAGTGGGTACTATTTACTCTCACTCAAGTAAATTTCTAATGAAAAAATGTACGTTTACTTGGTTACAATGGGCGGTGTTCCTGTCATTACATTACTGGGTTTAATTAATGCGTATTTTATCCGTGTGAACGGGGATCGTTTTGACAACGTTGTCGTCTGTACGCGAAACTTTTCAAAAACGCAAAGGAAAAACTTTTCCGCTTTTAGTACATCATTGTCGTGTAAACGTACCCTGAGTGAAACACTTTCTTCGCTCCGCACAGCGAAAAAGAATAGTTTCATCATGCAACACCATTTTACACCAAGACAAGTGGATATTTCAAGATTATAATTGTAGCTCCAACTTAAGGCAGCACGTTGAGGTAAATTGTGGCTCTAATGATAACGCAGGCTTTTCTATGACATGGTGATGGTCATTTTCAGGGTGATTCTGTAAATATGGGCTCTTGTGACATCAGTTTTGAAGTGTACATTTTTAAATCTGCAGCAGTATATCAGTGCGCTTTGTCCCGTGTCCCGCATGTCATAAGCAGTATTTATGCATTTATTCTGTGCCCTCATGGGTGTACTGGAAACTATCGCAACTACTTCTGGCTGATTAACTGTATAAATCCATGTAAACATCCACGTTAAGTGTAAATGCCTTTTTGCTCTGCCGAACGTGTAATTGACAATTGGAGCGCGAACAGACCTACGCAGGCTGCGTACTCTGCGTTTAGGTAGCGGAGGTAGTGTACAGAACTAATGATCTAAATTCTTTCGACACTTAAAACTGTAACTACACTGAACTAACAACTAAAAGCTATGAAATAGCAAAAGCAGGCATTAATAAAACATGATCTTGCTTTGGTTTATATTTCAGCATTTTATATAATGTCCCTGTGAGACATTGTTCACATTTTCACCGTAATAATTACTAGAAAGTTTTCCAAACCTCTCTTCTTTTTGACAAATTAATCCAGGGCTGCATTTCCCAAAAGCATCGTAAGCCTAAGTAGATCGTAGAAACCATTGATGCCAATGGTCTCTATGACATCTTAAGCTTGCGATGCTTTTGGGAAATGCATCCCAGATCTGACAAGAGCCCTTAAAGGGATAGTTCACCCAAAAATGAAAATTCTCTCATCAGTTACTCACCCTCATGCCATCCCAGATGTGTATGACTTTCTTTTATCTGCTGAACTCAAATGAAGATTTTTAGAATTTCTCTGCTCCTTTGGTCCATACAGTGCAAGTGAATGGGTGCCAACATTTTAAAGCTATAAAAAAATCACATAAGTCAACATAAAATAAACCACAAGACTCCAGTGGTTTAATCCATATCTTCAGATGTGATATGATAGGTGTGGATGATCACTTTCACATTCTTTTTCTTGTTTTTGGTGATTCACATTATTTTCTGCATATCACCCCCTGCTGGGCTGGGGAAGAACTTCTAGCAAAAAAAATGACTTAAATATTGATCTGTTTCTCTGAAAATATGGATTTAACTACTGGAGTCCCTACTTGGCACCGATTCACGTGCATTGTACTGACTTACAGAGCTGAAATATTCTTTTAAAAATCATCATTTGTGTTCTGCAGAAGAAAGGGGGTCAAACACATCTGGGATGGCATGAGGGTGAGTAAATGATGAGAGAATTTTCATTTTTGGGTGAACTACCCCTTTAATGTGATAGCTCAGCCATAATTTAAGATTCCTTCATCATTCCCCTACCCTCATGTTGTTCCAAAACCGTGTGACCTTCTGTATTCTGTGGAACACAAAAGAAGTTAGACAGAATGTTGGGGACTGACAGTCTTGGTCACCATTAATTTTCAAAATATAGTAAAAAAAAAAAAAAAACATTCACTGAAAGTAAATGGTGACCAAGGCAAACATTCTGTCTAAAATCTCCTTATTGTGTTGCATGGAAGAAAGTCATACGGGTTTGGAACAACTTGATGGTGAATGATGACAGAATTTCCATTAATAATAATAATAATAATTCTGTAATACATGTTCAATTTGTATTATGTAATGAAATGTAGGGAGTTAACATCCATTATGTTATTTGTGAAAGTAACGAGTTACTCACTACTTGAATACTCTTTTAATTGGATACTTTCTTACTCTTAAGTAATTATTTATGTTTGCACTTTTACTTCTACTTGAGTAATAATTTTTTTTATAAGTAATTGTACTTTTACTTGAGTACAGTTTTTGCTACACTACCCACCTCTGCCCATTAGGGCATCCTCTCCATGTAGAATAAAGCAGCTTTAATAAGGTAACTGATATGACTGGAGTCTTAATCACATGTGAGTGGTCATGTTTTGATACATATGTTAAAAATGACTATTGATTTCTTTAGGAGCAAAACTTTGAGGAAAAAATTACTTGGTGTACCTTTAAATGTTCCAAACCCAATTACATAACATGTTTGTTAAGAGTTGACAACCTTGTAATCATACTTGGCTACTGTGTGAATGTAACCCACAGCTCTCTTTGTACGTAGGCCCACACTTTGCAGCAGTCAACAACAACAATGAAATAATTATCACAGACTTTCATAATCACTCTGTTAAGGTAAGCTTAGGCATGCTGCTCTCCCCAGGGACTTTATTTATTACAGAAATTATTGATTTCTATGATTTTCCTAATATTACATGATTATTTTCAGGATACATAATTTATTAAGGGAATTGTTCACCCAAAAATCATTGTCATTCCAAATTTGTATAACTTTTTTCTGATGCAGAACACAAAGACATTTTTAATGAATATCCTGGTTTGTCTTTTCAATAAAATGACTGTTGTAAAGTGACTCTTTAAAGCTTTAAAATTGCAGGTTGTAATTCTCTGCTGTCTCTATTGTAGGTGTTCAATGCAGATGGTGAATTCTTGCTTAAATTTGGCTCAAACGGTGAAGGCAATGGCCAGTTCAATGCTCCTACAGGGGTCGCTGTGGATGTCAATGGGAACATTATAGTGGCAGACTGGGGAAACAGCCGTATACAGGTAAAACTAGAACCTCAGACTCTTGAGAAGTCCTATCTTAATGGCTTTGCTATACACAAGACAAATATAAAATAAATATATACACAAATATAAAACAAGATTCATAACTTCCACACGCTGAAATTTCATGAAACGCAACCGGCTTTCAAACATATTGAGTTACAGTACAAATAACACATAAGCTACACATGTATTTTCTTAGGCTCTTTTTGAGTCTAAATAGATGCACAACTTGCTATAGTTTACTTCCACGTTGATTCTTTGTCAAATAGAAATGTCAAACGTAAACCAAGTCCATCACTGACACATTAGTGCCACCTTGAGTAAGAAATAGCATGTATCATGTGTGTACACGCATATGGAATACTGATTATTCACCATTGTCACACAGAAAATCAATGTTATGTAGTAGTCATTTGTATGACTATTGTACTCATTTGTCTTGTTATAAACAAAGAAATTTGTGATAGGAAACCTATATAGATATAAAATATTATAAAAAATATGATTTATGGAACAATATCTATTACGTATCTTGGGTCTTTTAATGACTGTTTACACTTTTAGTAATTAAGCAGTTATAAAAACAAAATGTACCAAAAAAAAAAAAAAAATGCCTCTGCTTTTTGGCTAAGATCAAGGACAATACAAAGCAGAACATTTAATGAGGTTGACAGAGGTTTCCAAAATAATTTAACTCCAACCTGTTTCCATATTCTCAGGTGTTTGACGGAAGTGGATCGTTCCTCTCTTACATCAACACAGCTGCCGACCCTCTCTATGGACCCCAGGGCCTGGCTCTAACCTCTGATGGCCATGTTGTGGTGGCTGATTCGGGGAACCACTGCTTTAAAGTGTATCGATACCTGCAATGACTTATGAGTGAATGCTTCAGTATGGAAAGTTTGTTTGTTGGACATTGAGGTCATACTGTATGTGTCCAGCTCTTGCACTTCATTTGATGTAATGTTATTTTCATCTTCATTTACAATGGACAATATTGTCCCTCCTTGGTATCTTTTGTTTTTGTTACTGCTGTTGGATGTCTCTCTGAGAAGACTAAAGGCAGAAACATACTCTACACAAGTACGTGAACGCAGACGCGTCTTGCAATGCAAGCTCGATATCATGTGTCGTTGCGTTCTGAAACGCAAGTGCACGTTGCATTCTCAGCGTTGCCGCAAGGGCCGCTATAGCGAGATTAGTGTGAACTGTCCGCTTCAAGGGTGAGTTTTCTCTTTCAAGTCAACTACTGTCATGAGCAACAGTTCGAAGAGAATATTGCTGAGCAAGTGAGTGTCAGGACGAGTTCTGAATGGCATACTACTATACTACTCTTTCTATTTGTTCTATAGATAGATAGATATAGCAAAAGTAGTAAGAGTAGTATGGGTAGTATGCCATTCCGAACTCGGCATCAGTATATTTATAGCAACTTACCTGAATAATGACACATCCAGTTGACGTTTGACGGTAACTTTATCCCCGCTTGAGCACTGAGGCTTGTTCCCTGCCATTGTAATGCAAGAACACACATTAAGCATGTTCAACTTGACTGCACGTTGGCAATCAAGTGATCTCATCTGCGTTCACGTACTTGGGTAGAGGACGTTTCGGCCTTAAAGCTTGTTAATCTACACTGTAAATGGGATACCTTGGAATGCCTTTGTCAAAACTCCACACACTGCATTTTGGAAATATTGCAGATTTGAGACAGCTGAATGCATTGGTGAGTATACTAGCTAAAGATTCAGCTCTTATGTGCTGCATGTGTGGACAATGTGCATGTGTCATCCTATTGAACAGATCTCAAACACTGTTCAATTCCTGTATTTTGTAAAAAAGTTCACCCAAAAATGAAAATTCTGTCATTGTTAATTCACCCACATATGATTCCATTATCAATGAATAATTATTAAAATTTTGGTTTACTTCAAACAGAGCTATTGTATGGCTTCCAAAGAGTTGGAATATAGCGCACAAGTAGTATGGACTACTTTTATAGTGTTTGTTTTTTTTTTTGTTTTTTTTTGTCATTTTGGAGCTTGGCAGACCCAGTCCCCTTTCACTTTCATTATGTGGAAAATAGTGGCCAGGATCTTCTTCAACATTTCTCCTTTTCATTTTTGGGTGAGCTTTTCCTTTAAGACCGCGATAGGACGTAACGTTGACAAATGAAGGACACTATTAGAATGCTAAATCAACACTTTTCTTCACATTTTGATGAGCTTACAAGTTCATAAATCATGCAGTCAAGAGAGCAGACCGCTGAGGCTTTTTATCTCCCTGTCTCAGGCTCCAAGCTTTAGCATTTGTCTTCCCAGTTCAACCCTTTCGATCCCATTCATCTCACAGTTAACTAATACAAGGCCTGGTTATAATTATTACTAATGTGCTGATCGTATTCCATCTGTGTCTGTTTAATTCATCCTTGATTAAAAAATTCTGTCCAATCAGTGCAACAACTTAGACATGACTTAAAGTGTGGTATTTTGGCATTAAAAGCAATCCTTCAATCACAATCAAACTGTTTGCCCTGTTTAATGATGTACTCTGTGTACTGTATGTGTGTAAGAGACTAACAGTAGATCACTTAATGCACTGTTGCCTTGCATACTTGCATTATAGAATGAAACAAGCAGCTTACAGCTCTTTATTTAGAAAATATTAGGACTCTATATTTTCCTTACAAATACTGTTAAAACTGGAAATATCTATATATTTGTGTAATTATCTTAATGTTTTGAAGAAAAAGGTGTTGAGTGGTCTCTTGTTTGGGTTGAAAATGCAAACATTTCAGTTCACTTGTGGTCTGTAGTTAAAGGCAAATAATTAAATTATCTTTGCACACAGTTGATTTCCACCTTATCAATCATTTTCTTGTGTATCCCAGGATTCCATATAGAGGAATGATGTAATACAAATTCCATCATATGACTACCACATCTGGAGTCACAAGTTCAAATCCAGGGCATGCTGAGTGACTACAGTCAGATTCCTAAGCAACCAATTGGCCCATTTGCTAGGGTGGGTAGAGTCATGTTAGGTTAACCTCCTCGTGGTCGCCATAATGTGGTTCTCGCTCTCGGTGGGGCGCGTGATGAGTTGTGCGTGGATGCTGTGGAGAATAGCGTGAAGCATTCACACACGGTAGGTCTCTGCGGTAATGTGCTTTAACCCACTAGTGGTGGTGGCGTAGTGGGCTAAAGCACGTAACTGGTAATCAGAAGGTTGCTGGTTCAGTCCCCACAGCCATCACCATTGTGTCCTTGAGCAAGGCACTTAACTCCAGGTTGCTCCAGGTGGATTGTCGCTTTGGATAAAAGCATCTGCCAAATGCATAAAAGTAAATGTAAACAAGCCACATGATAAGATGTGTGGATTGACGGTCTCAAATGCAGAGGCAACTGAGATTCATCCTCTGCCACACGGATTGAGGCGAGTCACTATGCCACCATGAGGACTTAGAGCACTTTGGGAATTGGGCATGCCAAATTGGGGAGAAAAATAAATTCCATCATAACTTAATAGCAATAGTATTTTCATTATTATTTCATTATCATTACAAAGAAATTGTCATTTTTAAGTTTTTGCTGTTTTACTGAGTCCAGAATGTGTCTTATTAAATTGTTTTGATTTAGTACAGTAAATCTGTACTGTAAATTGTATGATTTAATGTGTGCTGATTTTTTTTATTTTTATTTTTATTTTATTTTTTATACATATAAGAATTGTATGTAAAGATTGTTTTGTATTTAAAAAAAAAAGAGAGAGATTTTACTTGAATGTTAATGTTTTATGGTCATGTTCATACAAAATCAGCCTTAACATTTATTGTCTCTTCTTATTGGTTAAATTATTTCAGTAGAATCTTTTATTTAATTTAACCTGGTGATGTATGCTTGTTTATGACTTAAAACAGTAATCTTGCTTAGACTGTGTTGACTTTTTTATTATTATTGCTATCACTTCATCAGTGACATCATTATCATGCTTATGTGCAGCACATTAAAAAGTGACTTTAGAAAAGATTGTTGTCCTTTTTGAATTTAAACAATCAGTGCAAAACTGATACACTTAAACTCTTTAAGACTCTCTGTTAAGCGTAATATCAATAATTTTGTAATTAGTAATAAATCTTCACTTAACAGGTTACAAATTATATACAGTGGCAAAAAAAAGTATATGAACCCTTTAGAATTACCTGCATTTATATAATGTCTTAAAATCTGGTTTGATCTTTGTCTCAGTTACAATAATGTACAAGCACAATCTGTTTTAACTAATAACAAACAAATTACTGTATTGTTCTTGTACATATTGAATACATCATTCAAACATTCACAGTGTAGGTTGGAAAAAAGTATGTGAACCCCTAGGCAAATGACATCAACAAAAGCTAATTAGAGTCAGGAGTTGGCAAACTTGGCATCCAATTAATGAAACGAGATTGGAGGTGTGGGTTAGAGCTACTTATAAAAAAAGCTCAAACATTTTGAGTTTGCTTTTCACAAGAAGCATCTGCTGACATGGACTATGCCTCGCAAAAAAGATCTCAGAAAACCTACGATCAAGAATTGTTGCTTTGCATAAAGCTGTAAAGGGTTGCAAAGTTATCTCGAAGACCTTAGATATTCATCTGTACACAGTTAGACAAATTTTCTATAATTGGAGATGATTTAGTACTGTGGCTACTCTCTCTATAGTGGTGGCTGTCCAGCCAAGATGACTCAAAGGACACACGGCAGAATGCTCAATGTGGTAAAAAAGAATCCTAGAGTGACGGCTAAAGACTCGAAGGAATCACTGGATCTGGTTGATCACTCTGTTCATGAGTCTACTATATGGAAAACATTAAACAGGCATGGTGTCCATGGCAGGACACCACGACGGAAGCCATTGCTTTTCAACAAAAACATTGCTGTGTGTCTGAAGTTTGCCAAAGACCACCATGACACACCACAACGCTACTGGGAAATTGTTTTGTGGACTAATGAAACTCAGGTTGAATTAAAAAGAACACGCAGCACTACGTATGATGTAAAAAGGGCACCGCATATCAACAACATCTCAACGGTGAAGTACGATGAAGGGAGCATCATGATTTGGTGCTGCTTTGCAGTTTCGGGCCTGGACTGTTTGCCATCATCAAGGGAAAAATGAATTCCCAAGTTTATCAAGATATCTTACAGGACAATGTCAGGGTAGCTGTGTGCCAGCTGAAGCTCCATAGAAGTTGTGTGATGCACCAGGACAATTATCCTAAACATACAGCTCTGGAAAAAATTAAGAGACCACTGAAAAATGTATAGGTATGCATTTGAGTAAAAGGAAAATGTTTGTTTTATTCTATAAAGTACTGAAAACATTTCTCCCAAATTCCAAATAAAAATATTGTCATTTAGAGCATTTATTTGCATAAAATGACAACTGGTCAAAATAACAAAAAAGATGCAGTGTTTTCAGACCTCAAATAATGCAAAGGATACAAGTTCAAATTAATTTTTAAACAACACAATACTAATGTTTTAACTTAGGAAGAGTTCAGAAATCAATATTTGGTGGAATAACTTTGATTTACAATCACAGCTTTCACGTGTCTTGGCATGCTCTCTACCAGTCTTTCTCATTGCTGTTGGGTGACTTTATGCCACTCCTGGTGCAAATATTCAAGCAACTATGCTTTGTTTGATGGCTTGTGACCATCCATCTTCCTCACCCCCAGATTATCACCGATCCTCCACCTGGTCGTCTAATGGTTAGAAGGAGACCTGGAGAGGCCTTCAAGCCACAGTGTCTCACACCCACTGTGAAATTTGATGGAGGATCGGTAATGATCTGGGGGTGCTTCAGCAAGGCTGGAATCGGGCAGATTCGTCTTTGTGAAGACACATGAATCAAGCCACATACAAAGTTATCCTGGAAGAAAACTTGCTTCCTTCTGCTCTGACAATGTTTCCCCAATTCTGAGGATTTGATTTTCCAGCAGGACAATGCTCCATGCCACACAGCCAGGTCAATCAAGGTGTGAATGGAGGACCACCGGATCAAGACCCTGTCAAGGCCAGCCCAATCTCCAGACCTGAACCCCATTGAAAACCTCTGGAATGTGATCAAGAGGAAGATGGATGGTCACAAGCCATCAAACAAAGCCGAGCTGCTTGAATTTTTGTGCCAGGAGTGGCATAAAGTCACCCAACAGCAATGTGAAAGACTGGTGGAGAGCATGAAAGCTGTGATTGAAAATCAAAGCTATTCCACCAAATATTGATTTCTGAACTCTTCCTCAGTTAAAACATTAGTATTGTGTTGTTTAAAAATGTATAAGAACTTGTTTTCTTTGCATTATTCGAGGTCTGAAAACACTGCATCTTTTTTTGCATATTTTGACCAGTTGTCATTTTCTGCAAATAAATGCTCTAAATGACAATATTTATACTATTATCAGTACTTTTTAGAATAAAACAAAAAGCTTCATTTTACTCAAACACATACCTATAAATAGTAAATCCAGAGAAACTGATCATTTTACAGTGGTCTCTTAATTTTTTCCAGAGCTGTAGAAGTAAATCCACTACAGAATGGCTTGAAAAAAAGAAAATCCACCTTTTGGAGTGGCCCAGTCAGAGCCCAGACCTTAACACAATAGAGATAATGTGGAATGACCTCAAGAGAGCCGTTCACACCAGACATCCTAAGAATATGGCTGAGCTGAAGCAGTCCTGTACGGAACATTTGTCCAAAATTTCTTCTGAACGTTGTGCAGGACTAATCCGCAGCTACTGGAAATGCTTGGTTGAGGTTATTGCTGCCAAAAGAAGCATTGACCGGTTATTAAATCCAAGGAGCCACTTACTTTTTTCACAGCACTGTGAACGTTTAATGGGATGTGTTCAATAAAGACATGAAATATTATAATTGTTTGTGTGTTGTTAGCTTAAGCACATTGTGTGTCTATACTTGTGACTTTAATGAAGATGAGATCACATTTTATGTCCGATTAATGCAGAAAACCAGCTGATTCCAAAGGGTTCACATAATTTTTCTTGACACTGTATACAGTATGCATATACAATTATCATATGTATAAAATGAAATGTGCACAAGCACTTTTCCTGTTTTATTGGCAACAATTTTATATTGGCACTGTATCTTAATAGACGAACAATGTCCAGCAACGTAACGGAAAACCAACAAAAAGAATGTAAATAAAAACAAATTTCAAATAACGTAAAATGTCTCAGTATGCTTGAACTAGTAGTGTTTGTCTTATATATAACAACACATTTATTCAGACTGATTGTGCAGATTAATATTGACAAATTATTTCTCTTTTATTAGCAACTGCCAACTTCCTCAACATATTAATTACACACGAAGAATGTGTTTTTTACCACATGAATGCAATGGAAATTTTCCTAGTTTTGTACACCGATTATTTTCTTCTTGACACAGTATTTACAGAAAATATTATCTTCTGTCTTGTCAATCATTCCAGTTCACCAAACATCTTTTTCCATTATCAAAAACACCCTCTCATTAAATAAAGATAACATTTAAATGGCAAACAGTTAAACAAAAAAACTGCCATAAGGCTAAACTAAACACTTAAACGAGGCACTATATTGACAAGGAGCGATAGAAAATATCAAAATAGATACAGCAGATTTAGAGAATGAAAGATTTGCCTTTGATTAATGTATCAGCGTAGGTCACGTTTTGAAAGTGTTGTATATGTCTGTATCAAATCAATTACAAAATCAGCTGTGTGATTTAGATTATAAAGTACACAATTTACAAATAAATACCAAAAGGTAAACACATGTACTGTTTTACTGGAACTAATTACTGCAGGTATCTATTCAAGTCCAAGTGAAAAATTTATTCCATGCACGATTCCAATTATAATGGGTTGCCAGGCCACCAGGTACCTTAACCAGTCCAGAAGTTGTCCGTATAAAACATGTGTTCTCTCCCAGCTGGTGTACAGATTTAAGGAGAACACAGGAAAACATGGCAGAGTACAACCTGAATCTTTTATATTAGTTTATATAATAAATACAGTATTATGTATATTTAAAAAAAAAACTATTTTGAGGTTTTAAAATGTAGATAATTTTCAACTCTCAAGGAGGCAAATTATTACTATAAATATTATTTTATTGAATATGTAGAATAGACCAGTTGAATGAAATTCAAGGATACGGGTTGTCCATCATTCTTTTGATGTCCACCTTCTCATTGCAGTATGGACATGTCTGCTTTTTTCCCACGATGCACCAGCCTCGAATACAGAATTCATGAAATCTGTTGACCATCAGTGGTTAAGGATAAACAGACTAATCAGACTTTAAACAATTGTTATGTCAGTAGCTGTCATTTTAACTGCGTGAACAAATAAAAAAAAACAAACAACAACAAAAAAATGGTTTAATACTGCAATGTAAACTATTAACACATTTAAGAAAATAATTAAAGTGTGAATTTATGGTTTCCTCAAACTGGATTCAAAATAAAAAAAATTTTGAAGCACATATCAACACATTTAGCAAAGAATTTAAATATATATGCTTTCTATGTAACAAAAGCACTTCTCATTTCTTACTAATTCTAACTTTGGACCCATTGTAAGATTCCGGTTAAGAAAAACAATTTACAATATTTTGAGTCTGCAAGTTTAAGGGGAATTAAGGATACATGTGGTTGCAGGAGAGCTGGTAGGTGTCCTCAATGATGCCTTCTTCATCTACATCCACAAGAATCTTCTGACCACACACTGCACATATGTCATTACTAAGGTTTCGGGACGGCATACCACCCCTGTTATAGTACTGAAACAGAAAAGCAGAAAAGAAACAAGGAAAAAGCCAAACTGAGAGTTATTGGATGGAATTACTAAAACAAATGTAAAACAAATAAATAAATAACAAGATAAAACATTCTCAAACAGCTCCCTGATTCTTCAAGATGAAATGTAGAAGTTCTTAAACATCCTAAAATGATAGCTGTAGGATATCTGAGAATATATTTAAGTGCTTCTGCCATGTAAAAACACCATATTGTACAATTGCAAATGCAAAATAAAACAAGTGATATATACCAGCAACTATATTTACCCCTATAGTAGATGCCATGTAGTCTGAACAGATTTCTGCAAAGTCTCGTCCCATCACCCCATAGTACAGACCATAGAAAAGCATAATCACACCAACATCCATAGAGTCCTCTGCTTTAATCCTGTAAAAAAACAAAAACACACAGAAATCACAGCTTGTTCTTTTTTTTTTTTTTTTTTGGTACATTTCTCAATAGCCATATTTACTGTTTGTTCGTTTGTTTGTGATTTAATTCCATGCCAGCTTCCATGGCTATTTTCATTGCAAATCTAGGGGAAAATGCTTATAAAGTGGTTAAATCCATATCTTCAAAAGCGATATGATTGGTGTGGGTGAGAAACAGATCAAAATGTAAGTCCTTTTTTTTTTTTTATTTATTTTTTACCTGAAATCTCCACTTTCACGTTCACTTTCAAAATGTGGAAAGACTGTGAAAGTGAAAGCAGAGATTTGTATTAAAAAAGGACTTACAATAAATATTGATCTGTTTCTATCCCACACCTATCATATTGCTTTTAATAATATGGATTTAACCATTGGAATGTTATGGATTACTTTTATGTTGGTTTTATATGATTTTTGGACCATCAAAGGTCTGGTCACCATTCACTTGCATTATATGGACCTACAGAACTGAGATATTCTTCTAAAAATCTTTGTTTGTGTACTGCAGAAGAAAGAAAGTCACACATCTGGAATGGCATAAGGGTGAGTAAATGATGAGAGAATATTTATTTTTGGGTGAACTGTTCATTATGCACCACAATACAATAAAATATACTTCAGAGACTGTGAACTCTTTAATGTTCTAAAAACAATATAATTATGTTGTCTTCAAAAAACAGTGGGTTGAAAAGGCTTAAAAGATAAAAAAAATAAAAAAAATTAAAAGCAAAAAAACATTTCAAATCCAACCAGTCAATACTGCTGATTGTTTATACACCTATAAGTTTTTTTTTTTTTTTTTTGGAATGGTACACCCTCTGAAACATATGTCACCACAGAAGCATCCATCCATTTTTTTACATTGTCACATAATAATTCCTTTCAATTAGTATGTCACTGCATCAGCATTGCCATGGAAGCAATAAACAGGAAGTTTGAAGATAGTAACGAAGCCAACTCTATTTCTAAAGATGCCAGTTTTGATGACTACAGGGCTAAAAGCAAGGAACTAATTTGGAAAGCAGCATATTCTTTGTTAATTGAGTTTAAGCACCTGAAGAAAATGTTGAATCCAAACATGGTACACATGATGGCGAGATATCCAATCACACCCACAGCGTAGCTCAGCTTGTAAATGAGGAGGAACCACTTATACACCATCCTGTACAAAATAACCAGATTTTTACTTATTCTGATAAATAGTAATAGACAGAGAACACATTTTGGAAGGGACATTCAACACACATTATAATGCAGCCAATAACTACAGTTATAGTTAAAGGAATATTCCGGGTTCAATACAGGTTAAGCTCAGTCGACAGCATTTGTGGCATAATGTTGATTACCACACAATATAATTCAACTCGTCCCTCCTTTTCTTTAAAAAAAGCAAAAATCGCAGTTACAGTGAGGCACTTACATTGGAAGTGATTGGGGCCAATTTTTGGAAGGTTTTAAAGCAGAAATGTGAAGCTTGTAATTTTAAAAAAGCACTTTCGTTAATTCTTCTGTTAAAACTCGTGTATTATTTGAGCTGTAAAATTGTTTAAATTGCTATTTTTGTAGTCATTTTAGGGTTTGAGGGTTATTGACGTTACATCCTCATTGCATCAAAGTTGTAAAACTGGCTATACCTTTACACAGAAAAGATTAGTAAGTGATTGTATCACACTAAAATCATGTTAACATGCACATTTTGTCTATGTCTTGTGGCTATACTTTTGAAACAGCGAGTATTTTAACGTTAACAGATTGGCCCTGTTCACTTCCATTGTAAGTGCTTCACTTAACCCAGATTTTTTTTATTTCGTTTTTTTTTTTTTTTTAAAGAAAAGGAGGGTCAAGTCAAAATTAATTTTTGTGGTAATCAATATTATGCCACAAATGCTGTCGACTGAGCTTAACTTGTAATGAACCCGGAATATTCCTTCAAGCAGCTTTTCTTTAAAAACATTACCTTGGCGTTCTGCAGGACAGCGGTTTGCGTGTAGCTCTGAATATGACATAGCTGGTGATGACAGAGAACATGCCCCATGTGGACAGGAAACGCCACCAGTAAAGCTTAATGGTAAAGTACAGAGGAACCACCCACATCTGCAACAGTGTCACAAGCTAGCAGAGAACAACATTTACAAAAGTTACATGGACAAAACCAGCTCTGAGTTTATTAAATACTTCATTACTGTGTTTATCTGTATATATTACTGATAAAAGTCCAAAATGTATTATAAAGCACCCACGTTATAGGATCTGCAGTGTCTTTGTTTCCATTGAACCAGCACAATCTGAGCGACCACTAGTGTGGCGATGAGAATCAAAACCATCTCAGCGTGCATGGCCTCATGACCTCTGTGCTTCACATGTAACCTCTCGTGCTGCATCCTAGAATACAGAAACACCAAAAGAAATAAGGCTACGTTCATTTCAAGTCATGAAAGCACACAGAACCAAGCTAAAACAGAGGTCTAATGAAAGTTAACCCATCTATATACACTTCATTTCAAATCTAGAAGCTATGATTCAAAGAAATAGGTCATGAAAGAGGTTTTGTTCATTATGCAGGTCTCATTTCTCTAGCAGGATCATACAGAAGATCTCCAGAGGCCACCTAAATGACATCGTCAAGGTTCACTTATAACATGCCCCAGAAAATGACAACAAGGAACCAAAAAAAGAGGCTGTGACAGTCTACAAGTGCTTAACTCTATAGTACATAAACACAGGACAGACATTTCAGAGGTCTTTTTCAACATCTCAAAAATAAAATCCATCATTATTCCGAGCAACAATGTAATGTTAAAGACTGATGAGGAGCACTTACTTCCAGGTTTCTCTGTGAGACATTTTCAAAAGATCCTCCTGGACAGAAAAGATTTGGATTTAGAAATGACAGGTAAAAAACTAGGTACTAGGTAGGTACTTTGACAGTGCAAAACTCCCTGCATGCCAGGATGTTGGAGATAAACTCTTTATACATTGCCACTAGTCAAAAAAGCCCACCCATGTTTTCGGGTCCAGAGATATGGTTGGATTGTGCAGTTCTTATGGTCTTCTGGGCAGTGGCATACAAAAATCTGATATTTGCCAATATATGTACAGTAAAACACATCTTTGAAATATATATTTATGTATGGATTTCACTGATATAAGAAAGTCACATAGTTGTATATACAATATATGGAACATATCTTTCAAAATACAACAAAAATGGCCATTTTCATATATGTAACATATATTTTTCTAAATACTAGTGGATTTTTATAATACATACATATATGTTCATATATATGAACTATAATTTTATATGTTCATATAAGGCCATTTATCACATTTCTGTATGGGACAGTCCATTGTAAGGTTTTACATTTCTTAAAGTAAAAGTAAAAAGACCCCGCTTAACAAGCACTACTTTAACACAATAGCATAACTTTAAAATAAGGTTCCGTTTGTTAAAATTAGTTAACAACATTAGTTAACATGAACTAAGAATGAACAATACTTTTACAGCATTTTACAGTAAAATGAAAATTAGTAGTAATTTTAACATAAACTAACACATTTTTAAAATCAAAAGTTGTATATGTTAACATTAGTCAATGCACTATGAACTACCATATACTAACAATAAACAATTGTATTTTTATAAACTAACATTAACAAAGGTTTAGCGATTCACCGATATGAAAACTTTTGGCCGATACCGATATCAATTTTAACATAACATTTAGGCCGATGCCGATATTTTGCCACTTACCTTATTTTGTCTTCAAATCACTGTTTTATTTAGAGATGCTTAGAAATTTACAAAGAGGTACAAAAGCTTTTTTACTGTTCTAACAATAATTAATTTCCAATATACACTACCGGCCCAAAGTTTTGAAACACTTGACTGAAATGTTTCTCATGATCTTAATAATCTTTTGATCTGAAGGTGTATGCTTAAATGTTTGAAATTAGTTTTGTAGACAAAAATATAATTGTGCCACCGTATTAATTTATTTCATTACAAAACTACTATTTTATCAAAATAAAAAAATAAAAAATAGTTTTTGAAATTGATGACTTGGACCAGATAATAAAGAAAAGCAGCCAATAAGTGCCCAACATAGATGGGAACTCCTTCAATACTGTTTAAAAATCATCCCAGGGTGATACCTCAAGAAGTTGGTTGAGAAAATGTCAAGAGTACATTTCTGAAAATTCTAGGCAAAGGGTGACTACTCTTAAGATGCTAAAATATAACACAGTTTTGATTTATTTTGGATTTTGTTTAGTCACAACATAATTCCCATAGTTCCATTTATGTTATTCCATAGTTTTGATGACTTTACTATTATTCTAAAATGTAAAAAAAAAATTATAATAAAGAATGAGTAAGTGTTTCAAAACTTTTGACCAGTAGTGTACATAATTTCCGATATCTCAGGAGTCAAAGTCTGCTGGTTTCAAAGCGTTTTGGATGGTTTCCCTCATCATGTAGCTTACAGGTAAGTGTCACTTTCACAACAGTCACATCCGTTTATGCCATTTTTTCTGCATTAATGTGAGAACAAGAAAGAACAAAAATGTAATATTACATGTTCTTAGGAGTGCCAAACCTTCTACATATTGTGACTATTATTATTTCTGGATTGTGCATTTGAATCCACAAAAGTGTGTTACTAATTAATTATAAATAAACTATCGGTTTTTAATATTGGTGTTTTCACGCTTATTACCGATATGCCGATGATTTTAACTTGGTCAATAATTGGCAAATAAATATCGGCAGCCGATATATCGGTGCATCCCTACATAGATTAATAAATACTGTAAAAAATATATTAATCATTGTTAGTTCATGATATCTAATGCATTTACTAATGTTAACAACGTAAATTATTACACTCTCAAAAAAATTTCATTATCCTTACTTAAAGGTGCACTCAGTAATTTTTTCCTCAAGAAAAAAGTTTTACTCCTAAAGACATGAATTGTAATTTTACAATATATGTAGGAAATCCTGACCACTCACATTAAAATGAAGAATCTAGTCATATCAGTCACTTTATAAAAGCTGTTTCATTGTATATGGAGAGGGTCCGCACATGGAGGCTGCCATGTTAAAATCACATGACCAGCCAAATACTACTCACTTAATCTCAGTAACCGTCCTGTTATTTGACACTTTCACTCACTGATTAAAGTAATCATGTCTGACTATGAACATCTGGAACTGAAAACTATTGATTTTAAATTATGCTACATCCAAGCCGCTAGGTGTCAGTGTACGTCCAAAATTACACAACGACAAAAGTTACTGAGTGCACCTTTAATTGAATTTGAGAAAGTTTTACAAGTAATTTAATGTCTTTCATTCAGATTAGGTCAGCTTTATTGAAACAACATAATTTAGTTGGAGAAGGTACTTAAGTAGTTTTATCTCAATTTCATTAGGTTAAATTAAACTCTCTTTTTAAATACCAACATAAGAGAACATTAAACATTAACAAATCTCCTCCCATTGCATAAAATAACACTATCAACACTTGTTCTCCCTGTCTAGTCCCATGCAAAGTATGCTGGGAAATGGAAATCCCCTGCCCAGTTTTATCAATGCTACATTAATGCCACAAAAATTGTTTGTGTAGTCCCAACTCAAATGGATTAAGTTTTAAAAAATGAACAGGATAGATGGATAGAATGCAATAAAATCAAGTTGTTACTAAATATTATAGAATTGTGTTGCTTTAGTTTATTTTAATTAAGTAGACTGAACAATCAGCATTTTTTTTAATTTTTTTTATTTAGCATAAAGGGCTTCGACACAAACTATGATCCAGATGGAATTTTGAATCTCTGTTGACTGAAAGCTTTGGAGCTGTAACTGCTTGTCTATACCAACTGTTGACACTTTTATACTGGCATATTTTAGTATTTAGTATTTATATGATTGTAAGATAAACACGACCATGCTTGTCTACACCTCTCAATGACAGGTCAGCTCAGGCTCAGGCCCGGTCCGAAACTTAGAGCACCCTCAATTGCAGACCAGGGCAAACTACTGCCCGCAGGTCGATTTATCATGAACGATTTTTATTAGATCTTTCATTTATCTGGCTTTGGCACCTATCGCGCATCCATAAGCTTTTAATATGCTCAGGGTTGCCAGATAATAGATGTAACACCCCAATCAGAGATTTAAACTTGCACAAATAGGAAATATTTTGCCTTATGTCATACTTAATTTATGCAATCTGGCAACTATGCATGCGAGTGCACGCGCTTTCTCTTCACAAAAAAAAAAAAACAACAACAACTCAGCGCTCAATAGTGCATGGAGGGGACACGCGAGCAAAACCAAGCGAGAGAGTAAAATGTTTGTTCTTTGTGTTATTTGTGAAATGCTGAAGTCCCTCACACCTGTATGTGAATGTTACTCTGGTAGTAATCATTTATCAGTGTCATGCAGCCTGTTTTATTCAGTGGTGTGCAGAATGGGATGCCAAACAAACCATTGAGGAGTCTCCCATCATGACCCATGAGCGTGTAAACTGGTTGATAATGTTTTCAGAATATAACAAGTAAACGGGTCCACTTTGCAGCAAACATTAAAATAAGCTTTTAGAATCTCTTTCCCAAATATTTTATTTTACTTTTAAACCAGACTCCTGATATAGAATGTTTCACTGAATACTAAATTACCATTGCATTGAAGTATGGTAAAATAATCAATTAATAATTTTATTCAGCCTTTATTCAGTTTTACTACCACATGATAGAAAGTAGAGCAGCAAAACTTCAAGCAATCGCAGAATGGTCCCATCAGTCTGTATACACTTCAGAAAACTGTGCATCATTCATTGAGTGCATGTCTGGGATTAAAAGGTACAACTATGCAGAACTTTTTATCTTCTCTGTTCCATGTTAAGGGCTGATGTGGCCCCAGTACCAAAAGAACTGCACACCCCTGCTCAATTGAATATGTAAGACTAATACTGTAAATTGGAAAGCAGATTTTCTTGAATCCCAGCAAACACAAAAAAATCCTTGCATTTTGTGAATGCACAAAATGCTACATCACAACTTATAAATGTGTATGATTTTGCAAATCAGTATGTCCTAATCTGCAGGCGCAGAATTTTGCTGTCATTTTCAGCGACAGATCATTTGGGGAAGCAATAAATGTTTTGTACATTAAAAAAAACAACAAATTTTCTTTACGTTGTTTAAGTAGCATTTAAACATGATTTAATCTATTAATTTTTTTTTTTTTAATTATTATACATCTCCACTTTATACAGAGCACCCCCGCTATTTTCTGAAGCACCCTTAGTGATTTTGATCTGGAACATGGCCTGGGTCAGCTGACAAGCAGGAGTGTTCGAGTCCGACTTTTTTGGAGTTGATTCCGATTCCCGACTCTAGACATAAGAGTCGATGGAATCGACTCCTCGACTCCACATTTATTTTTAGTAAGGACAGTGTCGAGATTCAAGGCCGTCGCCAAGGGTGGCCATTAGGGGGCAGTGCCTTCCAAAGTGACACAATGTGGCCCTTAAAAATTGCTTGTCAGGCATGAGGGGAAATGAATTGAACGATAAAAAAGTCCCCAGGAGTTTTCACTCGTATTAGCTTGTTTAATTACGGCTGCTCCGTAATAATTCTGCAGTTTTTCTGTAACTGCTGGTCTCGGATCAGTTTCTCTCACCCAAACTATTAGTGGGGCAGGAAAAGCTGACTCTAAATCAGCACCTGCGGCCAACTGAAACCACATCGCTTGCTGTGTGTTTCTGTAGAGAAAATGTCATCTTTTTATTTATTTATTTATTTTATATATAATTATACATGTATAACAATAACAAAAAAAAAAAAAAAAAAAAAGTAGTGCAATTCATGGAGTAAAACATATTTATTAAATTATGGTAGCATTAAAAAGTTAATCCCTAATTACACAGCAAACGCACGCTCTCTCTCTTTAGGACATGCTGAATGAGTGTCCCACCTACATGTGTGTGTAAGGTATGTGATTGGTTCTTAAGAAAGCCAATTCACTGATTTGAGCCAATCACAACGTCCTGTTCGAGTCGATAGAACAAAAGAGTCGATCAAGAGTCGACTCCGATTCCATGGCTTGTCAGAGTCTAAGAATCGACTCTTTTGGAGTCGACTTCCCACCCCTACTGTCTAGTGGAGAGAGCTTGTGTGGCCCCTTGAGTGACTCTAGCACCTAGTACTCAGTCCTTTTAAATCAACGATTTACTCTCGTAATTAAACAGCCAGTCATATGCACCTCTCATTCCAGTTACACCTGACTAGATGGTCAACGTCTGTAACATACGCCACAAACACATGCATACTCACACTGCTGTTTCTGCCACGTTTGCAGCCGTTCACCAAACATACACCCGGTCTACTCTGAAACACAACGACACGTCCAACTAAAAAGCTCTCCTCTGCTTATAATCAACGAAGCTATCTATCCTGCAAGCGAGGCGAGCGATTATAACGAATAATACACACAGTCTCGGTGTTTGTAAAGAGGGAGCGTTCGCGTGCAAGGCACGTCAGGTCGCTTGCTTGAATGCAGATGGCAAAACATCCAACGTGTCAATCGTCGGAGGTTTATCGATAGATGAAATACTGAATCGAGTACCTGGGGTTGCAGGCCAGCCATTATTTATCGCGGTCTAGATTCCAGTCATCTATTAATGGCTCCGTTTCTACCAGCAGACATTCTGCTCATGTGTTCATGACAGCCCGTTGGCACAGATTTGCGCAGGACCAAAACACGCACTCATCTACAGACTGGATTGGCTTTGCGTTTGTGTGAACAGCCCCTGGGTCTTCAGGGAATTCATTAAGAGCACCCCCACTAACTATTTACAGTACAAATAGTTATGTGCACTATTTTTGTGCACTATAGTATTTAGGCTACTCTAATGTCCCTTTTGTCATTTTGAATGAGTGGAAAACATGATGACATAATGAATGTCTCTATCACAATCTCTCTGCAACATTCTGGGAGTGGGAAGTTTTGGTTACAAAACATTAAGCATAAATAGAACGTTTGTAGAATGTTAGGAATTGGTTGGAATCTGTGTTTGCTAGCCTAAAGCCCACGTTTGTTTCAAATGATCAAATATCTGCGAAGAGCTGTATTCTGTAGCCTGTAGGCTAGTATTCATAATCTTCAATATCAAATTTACTGTTTATGTTTGATATACTGAATTGTCAGTAAATATATTTTATTTAGATTTTTTTAGAAAGATTTTTTTTAAAGATATTTTGACATATACAGTATTCTAACTGGCATAGGCTATTTTTTTATTTGTGTAAACTTTATGCTTTGTGAAATAATACAAATATGTATTTACATTATATATATATATATATATATATATATATATATATATATATATATATATATACATACATATATACATATATATATACATATATATATATATATACAGACATACATACACTGGTGGCCAAAAGTTAGGATAATGTACAGATTTTGCTCTTATGGAAAGAAATTGATACTTTAAATCACCAAAGTGGCATTCAACTGATCACAATGTATAGTCAGGACATTAATAACGTGAAAAATTACCATTACAATTTAAAAACAATTTTTTCAAAGAGTTCTCATCAAAAAATCCTCAATGTGTTGCAAAGACAGCTTTGCAGATCCTTGGCATTCCAGCTGTCAGTTTGTCCAGATACTCAGGTGACATTTCACCCCACGCTTCCTGTAGCACTTGCCATAGATGTGGTTGTCTGGTCGGGCACTTCTCACGCACCTTACAGTCTAGCTGATCCCACAAAACTCAATGAGTTTAAGATCCATAACACTCTTTTCCAATTATCTGTTTTCCAATGTCTGTGTTTCTTTGCCCACTCTAACCTTTTCTTTTTGTTTTCCTGTTTCAAAAGTGCCTTTTTCTTTGCAATTCTTCCCTTAAGGCTAGAGTGGGTTAGAAAAGGTTAGAGTTGGCAAAGAAACACAGACATTGGACAACAGATAATTGGAAAAGAGTGTTATGGATCTTAAACTCATTGAGCTTTTGTGGGATCAGCTAGACTGTAAGGTGCGTGAGAAGAGCCCGACCAGACAGCCACATCTATGGCAAGTGATACAGGAAGCGTGGGGTGAATTGTCACCTGAGTATCTGGACAAACTGACAGCTAGCATGCCAAGGATCTGTAAAGCTGTCATTGCTGCTGTGGAAATGTCGCCAAGTAAACCATATCTGTTTGTCTTTCGTCTTCTGAAACATGCCAAAAAAACTCTGAATACCGTCTCTTCATCACACCAGTTATCGCAGTTGCCATCACTGTTTGACACATTACAGTTTTCCCCTAGAAAGAATGTAAACAGTGTGGGTCATCTCGATCTGTTCAGCCACACGCCACCTCTCTCAATGGATACAAAGTCTGCTGCTACAGAGGAACCATGCAAAACTGCCTTTCATTACTTCATTAAAAAAACAGAATTGTACTTTCATTAAAAAACAAAAAAACAAAAAACAACTAACAGTTTTTATAATGACTGGAAAGGAGCGGAACTGCTGCTTTCTTTAAACATGAAGAAAAGAGAGTGTTACACTGCAAAACCAGTCAAACGCATTTCAGTCCCAAAGGAAATGAATAGCGACTGATCAAACAAAAATGTTGACATAATCTATATTAGATTATGAAAAAAAAAAGATTGACTGTTCCACTGAGACGGACACAGTTAAACTGCACATAAGTTGATTTAATTAATTAGCTTAACATCGTGCTTTCCCATATGTGCTCAACCTTCCCCATGAGCGAAATCCAAGGCAGCCACGGGACGTCACCTTTAGTGGAACACGTGACTCAATTAGACTGACAAAAAAACTACATTTAGAATGTGAATAATTGGGCATAACGCCTCTGCTGCACGTGGAGGATTTTTTGATGAGAACTCTTTGAAGTAGTTTAAGAAGTTCTGAACATTTCTTTCAAATTGTAATAGTAATTTTTCACATTATTAATGTCCTGACTATACATTGTGATCAGATGATTGCACTTCGGTGAATAAAAGTACCAGTTTCTTTCCATAAGAGCAAAATCTCTACATTATTCCAAACTTTTGGCTGCGAGTGTACATATATGTATTGACAAAATTAAAGTAATAAAATGTTAATATTTTAAGTTTTATTTATTTAATATTGTTAAAGACTACACAGTTAAAATGTGAAAGAAATGTATAAAAAAAAAAAAAAAAGAAAAAAAATGAAATTTAAATGCGTAAATCTTATAAATAGGCTTGATTTTTTTAAGTGTACAAGAGTGAGTGATAGAGAGAGCATCAGAGTTTAGAGGAGTACAAAGTGTCTGTTTGTCATAGTCATGTCTGTTAAACTTTGAGTCATAGTCAAAGATGTGGGTGGTAGAAGATACAACAGATCACACAACATGTTAGCCAAACAAACAACATGATTTTGTAACTTTAATAAGTAATCCAGATTGAACAGAACATACAGAAACATACCAGTAAACCTCAACTGAATGAGTGTGTCTCAATCTGAGACCCTTTCCAGTTTAAAATTAATTACAAGTAAAAACAAAATTGTGCCACACTTTGACATTAGATTCCATTACCATGCACCAAGCAACTCTATTCAGTGTTCTGTTTGCAACTAAGGCAGTATAGGAATGATAATATAGGTCATTTAACTTAAAATCCAGCCAGATGTTATGGAAATCTTCTGCCATTGCAAATAAATTTGTTTTACATCTGATATTTCCAACTGTTTGTTGGCATAGTTTAATTTCAATATATTGAAATAAATAAATACATTTCATGTAGGATCACATTGTACTTTTCCTGTTATACTGTGTCATTTCTTCATTTCCCAAAAATTATGCCGTCCCAGACTGATTACTCAAATCGACATCTCTACAATTAAAGATTAACCAGTTACTGGTTAGCTAGTCCCTCCTTCTCCAGGGCGTGAAGTTGTCTGGTATAAATTTGGGAGAGTAACACTGAACTTTGTACAAGTGACAACCTCATACTTTAGCTGAAACTGAATTGTGAGCTCTACAAAAATGAAGTATATATTGTTACTTTTTCTGTGTGTTGGTGGAGCTCTAGCACAGGACAATGGAGATTACGATGATTATGTACTGGTGAATATTATTTTCTATATTTTACATGTTTTGCTGCATCACATGCTAATCTTTAACCTCTTCAACAACTCAGAAAGTGGTTTGTCTATTATATTTATGCCAGGTAAGATTTTAAATGGTGCATTTTGATAATATAGTGATTACTTCCTTTCTTTTTCCCCCTCTATCCTTCTCTATTTCAGGAATCAAAGAAAAAGGTAGGCCCTTTTCTCAAATTTTGTCAGAATTAAAGCAGCAAAAACTGAATTATTTATATTTTTCTACAAAAAAAAAATAAATAAAAAGAAAAAAAAAAGAAAGAAAAAACTCAATCTTGATTACACATAATTTATCTTAAAGGTCTTTTTGATGTAAAAACATATTTTGCAAGACTACTTGACTTGCATGATTATCTGAAAAATAATATTATATTAAAAACAAAAACAAAAAAACAGTGGTTAAAAATTAAGTTATCGTTATTGTCGTGTTAAAAATCTACATTTAGCTTATTTTGCATGTTTTGTGTTGAATATAGCCTGCAGAAGAGGTAGATCCCAGAGGTCATCGTCCTAAAGGTAGAGAAACCTACTCCCCAGGCCCAGCTGCCCCACCCCCCATTGGTGGGTTATCTCGATACCGTGGACGACCAACTGTGGCACCAGTGGGGAAAGCAGCGCAGGAGAAGGAAGAGTACCAAGATGCTGGTGGATGTAACCACATGTCTGAGGCAATGGTCAGAGCGACATAAAAATATTCAGGGATTCATCTCTGATAAAGTTGGGCCCAAAAGTTTGAGACCGCATTGACAATCTGGCATTCAAAATCTAATTTAACCCTTTAAAAAACAAAAAGGAAGATTTAGGATTTTGAAAAATGTAAAACATTGAATGTTATGATGTAAAATGAACAAGGAATATTTAAGAATCTGCGCTATCTCTTGGTCACTAATCAATTAAGCAAATTTGTGACATTGATCATGTTGCTTCCATTGAAGCACACAAGATTCTCTTAAACATTTTCAAATCATGGATCATCAGGTTTTGCACAAACTTGTAGAGTAAATCCCAGGTTGAGTTGTCATTAAAGCAAAAGGGGGACATATTAAATACTATGCATTCTAATGTTCTTATTTTTAATTAAAGTCTTCACGCAAATTTTTATCATATCATTTGTAATTGGAAAAATCTTAAATAGAGATATTTCTACAATTGTTTTGGTCTCAGACTTTTGGGTCACATTGTATTTTTTTAACAGAATAAGATACAATAGAAAATGAGGCCTGGGTCTTTAGGGAATTCATTCAAAAGTGTGGCATGCAAACAATTCTTACAACAAATATTAATGTGCGCAATGGAAATAATCTAGGCTCTTCTAATCATTTTCCTTTTGTATTTTCGTTATGTTATGTATCACAACCTCTCTGCAATGTTCTGGGAATGTTATTTTTGATTATAAAATATAAAACCTAAAATAACCAATAGACAATTTTCTTATTACATAATAACACAAAAATCACCCTGCAATCTTCTGGGAACATACATTTATTGTTTTAAAAAATAAAACCTAAAACAAACATTCCTAGAACATTAGATATTGGTTGAAATCTGTTTGCTGGGTAGTAGCCTATTTTACCTCAAGATTCTAGAGGTACATTCTTGGTAATCAAATAAAACTAACATGCAATAAAAAAAAAAAGAAAGAAAATGTTTTTTTATTTTTTATTTTTATTTTTTATTAGCACAGACTATTTTAAAGGAATAGTAAAAAAAAAACAAAAAAAAAAAACATTGTCCATCCTGCTAATTGCTCTGTTACTACATTCAAGTAAAGGTCCAGGATGGTCCAGGATTAACTCAGTGTTAAAATATTCAAATGAAATGTTTTTCTTCAGGGCGTGATGTGTCCCACGGGTTGTGAGCTGAAAAAAACCCTCATTAAACAAGAACGGAATGTGAGGCCAGCTGTAGATCAACTGAAAAGATCTGTGGATGACCTTTACCAGTCCACCAACTCTGTCCATGGCTATGTCATGGATATGACTTCAGAAGTAACCCAGAGACAAAGAGTCACCCAGGGTAAGTATGTTTCATTAATAATGATAATTTCATTATTATTTTGTAGATCTCACTAGACTTTCCTGTTGCTCAACTGGTAGAGCATTTTCTATAAAAAAGGGGAATTATGGGTTCGATTTAAAGGTGATAAAATATTTGCCTTGAATGCATTGTGAGTCACTTTGGATAAAAGCATCTGCCAAATGCATTAATGTAGCCCTAGGTGACCCTTATGAAAATGTTTGTCCTCTATTCTCATAGGCAATGGTATGCTGGTTAGTCAGTACACTGATAGCCTAGAAAACCAGCATTCCTTTATAAAGGACGCCGTGGATGTCACCTTCCCGCAGAACATCAAAATCCTACAAGCTGTTCTCGACAAAATCCGTGAAAAGATTCAGCGCTTGGAAAAAGCTATCAATGTTCAAAAGACCAATTGTGCAACGCCTTGCAAGGTCAGCTGCCCAATTCCTGTGGTGTCTGGCAAGGAGTGTGAGGACATCTTCCGCAAAGGAGGCGAAGAATCTCAGATGTATCTCATACAACCCGATCCACTTGCCATGCCTTACAAAGTCTTCTGCGATCAGACCTCTCAAAATGGAGGTATGTCCAGATTCCCTCATTACATTCATAAATTGTGTCATAAGAGGTCCTTGCTAAGAAAGTGGACTCGATTCACTTTGGCTGATAAGCAATCACTCTGCAACCACCTATAAACCCCCTAGCCAGAACACATTGGCAACTGCATAGCAACATGCTAACAACCACCCAGTATACCTGAGCATTGTAGCAACAAGTTTTGCACTGGCAAAAAGAACATTTAAAAGTACTGTTACCAATACCATTCCAGTATGCACCAAACAGTATATGATATGAGTACCATTATTACTTTTCTATTTTTATCACAAAGGTTGGGTGGTTATCCAGAACCGTATGGATGGCAGTGTTGACTTTGGCAGGCGTTGGGACGACTATCGAAAAGGCTTTGGAAACATTGCCTTTGATGTGGGCAAAGGCCACTGCCAAACCCCTGGTGAGCTACTGCTAACAAGTGATATTTTGCTATGTGGATACCATAGCATCCCTGGATACCATAGGAATGTGGGAAGAGGTGTTTCAAAACATGTAATTATTCTGGGAAATCTCGTAATAACATTGTTAGTTGGTTCATTTATTTTTCTATGTGGGAGTAAAAGTTTCATGTTTTTGTACGAGCCAACACATACAATATCTTACAATTTTGTCATCTCATATTATTATTACAACTTGTCATCAGATCAGGTTTGCTGTTTTTTTCGGTGAAGGCCTCTATTTTTATGTCACATTCACTGACACCGTAATATAATTACATTTTTGTGGACTGTTTTAGGTGAGTACTGGTTGGGTAACAATCGCATTAGTCATCTTACAAAGATGGACCCCACTGAGCTCTTGATTGAAATGGAAGACTGGAGTGGCTCAAAGGTCTACGCTCAATACAAGCAGTTCACTATACAGGGTGAGGCCAACAACTACCTTCTATCAATTGGTCGGTACTCCGGAACCGCTGGAAACACATTCTTGGAAGGTGCTACAGAACTGCTTGGGGAGAACCGTACCATGACCATCCATAATGGCATGATGTTCAGCACGTATGACAGAGATAATGACAAATGGTGAGTATGGTCCATTATTGTCATAGGAAGAGAGTATTTTTCCATGAAAAAGATATGCAGTTTTGCAAACTGATATCTAATATGTTTTCTCCCTCTACAAATCTGTCAATCACACACAGGATACCTGGAGATCCTACTAAGCAGTGCTCAAGAGAAGATGGAGGTGGATGGTGGTACAACCGATGCCACTCTTGTAATCCTAATGGCCGATACTATTGGGGTGGAACTTACACAAAAAATATGGCCAAGCACGGAACAGATGATGGCATTGTGTGGATGAACTGGAAGGGCTCGTGGTATTCACTCAAATCCATCAGCATGAAGATCAGGCCATTCTTCTCTTAGTAAAAAGACTTCAAATGAATGGAAATAAGATGCTGTGGTAGATGTGTTTGTGCAATTTAATGCCTCTAATTTCATTTACAAAGACATTTTTGAGAATGAATAGGATGATTATGAAGTCTAACAAAAGTTTACATAAGATACTATATCCATAACAGTGTGTGACTTAAAAAAATCAACTTGAAAAATTCAAGATTTCCTTACTTGAAGTGTTCAAAATGAATATGTGGAGCAAAATGTATTATCATTAAATAGAATTCACATCCAAACATGCTAAAACTAGATGGATACCCAATCCACCTAATTCTCATTAAAGATTACCTGCAGCAAATTAAAGGATGTCTTCGTTAATTTATACTTTTTTATGTGTTGTTGTTGTTGTTATTTGTATAGACGAAAATTAGTATCAGTGTTTGGTGTAAAATAAATGAATATGCAATATTACATATTAAACACAGAACTAAATTCAAGGCCCAAAAACCATAAACTAAAAGTCAAAAGTTTAGAAACACCTACTCATTCTTTATTATGATTAGCCTACTATTTTTCCTGTTGAATACCTTTCCTTCACTATCCCTGCAACTCAACCATCATTTTTTAAATAAACATTTTAGTTTTGTAATAAATAAAATTGAATATAGGCATTTATTTATTTATTTATTTTATTCTTATTTTTTGGTATATAAAACTGATTTCAAGCATTTAGGCATAATCCTTCCGATCAAAATGTTTTTAATATATGCATCAGTAATTGAAAATGTGAAACTGTAACTGTGGCTGCAATTAATCAATGGAGCATAATGGATATTAAACTTCCCTTATGTCATTTATATTTTTTCAACCTATTATTTGTATTTTTAACATAAACTGCTTATTGAATAATAATAATAATAATAATAATAATAATAACAATAATAATAATAATAATAATAATTATTATTATTATTATTATTATTATTATTATTATTATTATTATTTTATTTTATCTTATTATTATTTTTGCAGTCCTCTAAATTGTTCTAGTATGGAGAGCCAAATTACTAAAAAAATAAATATTTTAAATAAATTATTAAATACATAATGAAATTGTTAAAAAGTAATTTACCCTTATAATCATTAAAGGGGTCATGAGACTGGTAGCTCAGCGAGTACTGACACTGACTATCACCCCTGAAGTCACGGGTTTGAATCCAGGGCGTGCTGAGTGACTCCAGCCAGGTCTCCTAAGCAACCAAATTGGACCGGTTGCTAGGGAGGGTAGAGTCGCATGGGGTAACCTCATCGTGGTCAATATAATGTGTGCTTCTCGCTCTCGGTGGGGCACGTGGTGAGTTGTGCATGGATGCTGCGGAGAATAGCGTGGGCCTCCACACGCGCTACCTCTCTGCGGTAACGTGCTCAACAAGCCACGTGATAAGATGCGCAGACTGACGGTCTGAGATTCGTCCTCCGCCACCTGGATTGAGGTGAGTCACTACACCACCATGAGGACCTCGAGCGCATTGGGAATTGGGCATTCCAAATTAGGGAGAAAAGGGGAGAAAAAAAGGGGGGTCATGAGATGTATTTTTTATTATTTTATTTGTTCCTTGAGGTTCATTTATAATATTAGGAAAGTTATAAATTTGTAAAACCTGATCATTTTCCCACTCATTCTGACCCTCTGTCAGATACAATCGGTTTTGGTGCTGCTTCTAATTTAAGACTTGACAGTAAATACCCACTGTTATGATTGTCTCTCTGCTCTTGACTGACCTGCTCTCTCTACTTGCCATCTCACTGCTCACCGCTGCTGGGCTGGCTACCGAAGTGATAAGGTAAAGAAGGCGTTGATGTGTTATTGTGGAGGCGGTCAGATGCAAAATTCTAACACACTGTGACATCACAATGTGGAGGAAGTAAAGAACGTGTCGTTTTGGCAGCTTGGTTTCAACAAAAGCTCTTTTTGCAGAGAGGAGGAAGTTTTGAGTTCTGAAACTTACAGTGTATTTTTAAAGTACAATGACATCTTGTATGTCAAAAGATCAAGGACATTTTTATTCCTCTTGCCAAGACCCCTTTAAATCACAAAATCAATCAATAAATGTCCCTTGTATTCCATTTTTGCACTAGTTTGTTTCCATTTTCATTTTAGCATTGTCTTTTCGCAGACTGTCATTGAGAAACGTCCCGAAAACTGTAACCTTGAAAATGAAAAGACAAGAAGCTTGTGCTTAAAAAAAAAACAAAAAAAAACAAAAAAACTAAAACAAAAAAAAACAAAAAACAAAAAAAAACAACCAAAAGATAATATTAAAATGAAAATGGACTCAAACTAGTGCTAAAATGAAATACAAGGGGAAACTGATTGATTTAATAATACATTTAATTATTTTATAGTTTTTTAACTATTTCATGATGTACTTAATGATTTATTAAAATATTTATTTAATGATTTTATTTGATTAACTTGGCCCTCCATATATTCTAGAAAGTATAGAATTGATTTAGAAGATATGTGTAATAAAAGAGCATTTTAGCATGTAATATATTAAGTGCTAATTGTTAGACTGAAATAAAATTATTTTGAAATGAATGTTAAAAAACAAATCTATGACACAGTTTTGTAATGTTTTATTTAAATATTTTTTGATACATTGTCTCTGGCAGTCTGATTTTGCATTCTCATTTGGTTGTCAGTAGCAACTAAGGCATAGCCAAAGTTATCTTTTGTTGTATTTGTCAATACTGTTAAGAATGACAATATTCGAGCAATAGTTGAACACTAAACTTGGAGTATTGGACATAAGTTAGATGTATAACACTGAAATAAGAACAAAAAACTGTATACATGCATTGACACAAAATAAATGGCATAGAAATCTATAAATACATGTATTAAATAGACAACCAAATCACAGGATATGTGGTGCAGTATTTTGTCACTTCCCAATCAATCCACAGATCTAGAAATAAATATTACTAAATATCTTCTAAAATTCATCCAAAACCACCTGATGCTGCTCAATGTCTTCAAACTTCGTAAGGAGCTCATTGCGGATAATGGGGATTTTTCGGTAAGTGGGGGGCACACTGGGCCGATCAACAGACTGAAGTATGAGTTTTTTGGAGAATGACTTTTGCCTCTTGGAGAGAATGTTGAACTCTGCCATTTTGTTCTTCATAGCACTGAAGCCTTCATTATCAATGGCGTGGTCAAAGGTTTGCTTGCATGATCCTTTGCATGCACGGATTTTGATGTCAATGTCCACCTGAACACCAAAAATGATACAAAAACAACTCTGAATCAGGCCAAAAGTTAAATTTCAACTTCAAACAAACACTGAAATCCCTGACTCAGACAATGTTGCAGAACATTTGTCCATATCTATTGATTATGTGAACCTGAATTACCTAATTGACCTTCCAAAATAAAAGCAACACAAAAAGAGTGTTTGACCTGGTCAAGGAAAAAGACATTCCATACCTCAATTCGGCGAATTTCATTTATCTGATCCCAGACCATACAATGCTTCTTCTGTAATTCTTTTGAAAGCTCTGCAGACCGATTTTGCAGGAACGTTAGGTTTCTGTGAAGTTCTTCAGCAAACTCGGCATATCTGAGCTCTTGCACTGCACAGAGACAATACCAATAGACCACATTTGGTAGTTCATGTAGATCTGTAAACTAAGCATTTTGTTCCTGTTTAATGCTAAAATGACAAGTTCCTCCAGTAACTTCAAAACAAGGGAAAGGTTTTAGGCCCTAGAAGTATACAATATATTGTTGTTCCTTAAATACAGAATAGAATATTTAAGGCACATTCAAAAGGGAAACTAGAGGTTCTTCAGAGGGTTTTGCCAGTGTGGCAATTTTAGAAACCCCAAACGGTTCCTCTAGTATTTATTTACCTTAATTTGAGGATTAGATATGTAATTTATTTTTTTATTTTTTTAAAGGACCATAAATACATTTAACATACTGAATGTTTGGATGATAGTTTTCCTTTGTGACCAGTAGTACTGGACAATATTTTGCATTACAGAAGATGTGATGTCCTGATTATGTTGAATCCTTGCACAAATTTTTCTCAGACGTTTCTGAATGTCTTCATCTGCCATGTCAATAAAGCCCTCTAGTCGACACCCAGATGGACATTTATCCCTCTGCAAAAAAAAAAAAAAAAAAAAAATTAAGAAAGGTCCCAGAAACAAGAGATATAACTGCTTCAAGAAATTATGGAATAACGTTAATAATTTTGTTCCATTTAATTTATATAACTGTATATATTTTAATTTAAAATGTATATTTAAAATGTATTATTATAATTTATTATGATTAGTAGTAGTATTTTGTGTTTTTAAAATATAAGTGTTATAAAATATATAATTTATATTTTTAATAATTTGAATAATTTACTTCTAATCTTCGTTAATTAGAGGTGAGGCAGGTGAATTGCTTTTAAAAAATAAAGAAAAACAGTTTAAACTCACCATCTCATCATCAGAGCACAAAAGATATGTTTGCCGTGCTGTACACTGTCCAAATCCTCTGCTGTTACTATAGTGATTTTGTTGTTTGAGACCTTGTTGCAAGGCCTTACACACTGCAACAGACCAAACACACTTGCATTAACCTTTAATGTTTATGAGTCTATTTGGGAGATTGCTGGTTTTAAAAATGGTATTCATATGAAGGAGAAATGACATCATAATATGTGATTTGTAGTTGTAAGCTCTTTGTTTGCCCTTAGGGTACTGAAAGAGTAAAATATGAAGTTAGAGACAACCCATAATTTGTAAAGGAGTTGTATCTTAACCAATAAGACATGACTGTGAAATGCTTATAATGAATATTTGAATATACAGTATTTTGAACATACTATATATTGAAGTGTGGTATCTGCCTTTTTTATCATTATCTTATTTAATCTATGGTCAGGGTGGTAATATGAAGTTTAGTATATCAAGGCAGACTAAATAAGTTGTATTTATTTAATTGTTTAAGAACATTAATCAATTGCAATACCAAAATGAAAACATTTGAAACCATTTTGTTTTCTGTGTAATGTGTGTTTTGTCAGCTGTCTACAGCTGCCAAAGTGAGGTTGTATTTCCAGAAATTACAATGTAAGCAGATATTTTGAAATAAAGAGACACTTTGAAGTGAACACATTTTATTGAACACATGAGGTTAGTTGTTTGTGTGAAATTTACATGGCAGCATTATAGATTTACATCATCATATATGACCATAATTATACTTCAAAACACTGTGCATCTGTCCTTATTCCTCATTAATCATTGTTTACATCTCTTTAAATTTTAGACAGGTCTGATCTTCATTCTCACTACTTTGAGGGAGTAATCAGCTGGGTTGAAAGTCAGCCACACAACTCCATTCTCAATTTCATATGGGACTTTGGTGCCAGGATCGTACTGGCCTCCTTTATAATACACCCCATTGAGGTTGGCTGACTGGCAGTTATTGTACCACCACCCTCCACCATGCATCTCTGCACAGTTCTCCTCCCATTTATCATTGTCCCTGTCAAAGGTGCTAAACTTCATACCAGCATGTGAAAGGAAGGATAGAAGATTAGGATGTCCATTCCCCAATCCATCACCTTCGTCACCAACATAATCTGATACAGTCAGCACAAATCCCTCTGCTTCTGAGACAACTTTTATGTTGTACTCTGCATAGACCTCCTTCCCTTCCCAGTCCTGCAGCTCCACCCTCAGAAGACTGTCATTCTGAGTGGTGAGAAGGTGTAAGAACTTGTTCCCGATCCAGACCTCACCCTTACCCTGTTTGTCTATCTGGGCAAAACCAGCCTGATACTCCTTCCAAGAGCGATTGAAGTTACAAGACCCATCCTCCTTCTGCTGAACCAGAGCCCAGCCCCCCAACCCTGTGTCTACAACCTCCTCCGACCCAGAAGGCTTTATTTTGAACAGGTCATTCTGACCACCATTCGCATGCTTCTGCAGGATTTCAACGCAATCTGAAATAAGATTACACACCTGCTCATTAGACCAAAGCCACATTGACAATTCACCCCAGAGATCCAAAATGCAGCTCTCTTTTCACTAAAGGCTAATTCACACTGCCCCAACAAAACGCTAACAAACACGGCTGGACAGTTTATCCAAAAAATTATTAATCCAAAATCATCTTTTACTGTCCCTCTTGTTGTTCCAACTAAATCCAACAGCCAACTTTAGTATGTTTTAAATACTGAATTATGTCCCAAACCGCATACTTCTGCACTGTTCTACACCATTGTGTAGTCTACATAGTGTAAGTAGTGTGTTCACACTTAAAATGCAACGAAAAGATAAGTACTACGAGTACTTGGTTGAATTACTTCTTTAACCGAAATAACTGAGCATGGAATGCTGAAAGCTTCATGCACTCAGCAGTCGTGGCTGGCCCTACTTAGTGGATGATGTGTGGTTACCTCTTCGCAATGTTGGCCTGACAAAACAATTGTAATCAATGTTGAATGTGGCGAGCAGCAAAACGTCTGCAGCACCTTGCAATTGTGAGTTTAATGCTTTACTGTAATCCCACGTAGTGTGAATATGTATGGTATTAAAGATATAAGTGTTGCACATTCCGGTACGCTGATGTGCTAAAGCTAGCGGCAACACATCACAATCGTCTGAAATGTCAATTCCATCAGCTGAAAAATGGCTAATGTTTCCATGTAGTTAAAAAAACATTAGTGTTCCATTTGAGACAATACTACACTTTAAAAATTCATACACTATTTGGCTGAATGCATAGTGCATAAATGCATAGTGTGTCTTTTGGGACACAGCTGCCATTCTTGGGGCAGCGTGAATTAGCCTTAAAAGCACAAACTTCTGTACAGATGTTTGTAGAACAGCATTCTTCCACCTCAGAAATATTGCTAAGTTACGACACATGCTCTCTGTTGTTGATGCCGAAAAACTAATTCATGCGTTCATGACCTCAAGACTAGATTATTGTAATGCATTACTGGGAGGATGTCCTCCCAGTAATGCAGTTAATAAACTTAAATTGGTTCAAAATGCAGCAGCTAGAGTGCTAACTAGAACCAAGAAATATGAACATATTAGGCCCATTTTATCATCATTACATTAGCTACCTGTTAAATTTCATATTAATTTTAACATTTTGTTAACTACGTACAAAGCTGTGAATGGTCTATCTCCACATGGTCTAGTGAACTTCTACCACGCTATATTCCATCACGTTCATTACGATCGCAAAATTCTGGCCTGTTAATAGTTCCTAGAGTATCAAAATCCACAAAAGGAGGTAGATCCTTTTCCTATTTGGCTCCTAAACTATGGAATAGTTTCCCTAATACTGTTTGGGATGCAGACACACACTCAGTTTAAGTCTAGACTAAAGACTCATCTATTTAGCCGGGCATACACCTAATTATCAATCAACTCACAATTAGGCTGCTTTAGGTACAGTAGGTCTGCCAGAACCAGAAACATTTATCATGATCAATAATGCTACAAAATTCAGCTAATATGATTCTATTTGTATCCCTGTCTCAACCTCGGGATTCCTATCCCGAGGTCAACGGAACCGGCCAGATCCAGATGACAACTAAATGCTGCCTGCCAGACATCACTTCAGTCTATTACATGGACTTCAGAGGATGAACTGATGCCAGCTCCAACCATAAGACATGGGATACTTCATATGCCATTGCTTGAACCTTGGACTTAGGATAGACCTCACTGAAATGACCTGCCAGTTGAACTGCGATGCACCTCACTGACCTCTGCCTGCATTACCTTGGTCTAATGATGGACTACACTCTTAAAATGGAATACATAGACTATCAATATATTGCCAACAAAAGCCTTCTTCAGCCAATTAACAAAGGATAATGCATCTATGTTAATTTGTGTAGTTAATCCAAGATGAACTTCAAAGACATTAGTCATTAATCTTACAGTTCATACAAAATCTTTGTTTAAACACTGGCCCTTAACACTTACTTCGTTTACTAATTTTAAACCATGACTTGCACTGCACATAAATAACTAATACTGGCATTATATTCATGCTGGTTAGCCAGAGGGCAACTGGCCCCCTCAGGGAGCCTGGTTTCTCCCAAGGCTATTTTTCTCCATTAATCAACAGTTTTGTGTTCCTTGCCATAGTCGCCTTTGGCTTGCTCACTGGGTTTCTAAATAAAATTATTATTTAATTATTTAAAAAAAAATTTTTTATATCAAACTAATCAAACTACACAATGATGACTCTAAGACTTTTTAGATATTTCATTTTAATTTTCTGTTAATGCATGATTTTCTGCAATGCTGCTTTGAAACGATGTGTGTTGTGAAAAGCACTATACAAATAAAACAAATTTCAGTATCTTGCTTTTTTAACAATTTTTTATTTACTTGCTCTTCAACATCGTTTACAACTTTTTCTGGATATATTATGAGCTTTTTAATACAATTAAATGTAACGTTAAAATTACTTGACTTATGTTTCTAAAAAGCTCTAAAGCAAACTCTTGATAACATTTTCAGTATTATCAAGAGAATTAACTTTAATGGTTCACTTGTGTATGCTGGTTGAGTTTAGAGTTTTACTCGAGTGTACCTCTGCCAAAAATACCAGCCTTGCGTTCGTCCTGTAATTTCACACTTCGCGCATGGATGTCGGGAATATCTTCTTCCACATCACCGTGCATAAATGCCCCGGGGTCTTCCCCAAAAAATGGGTCACTAGAGATGGTGGTCTTTGAACCTTTGCTTCCATCTGTCAGAGTTGTTTTCGAGGAAGAGAATGTCTTGGATGAGGAAGAAGATGAGGATAACTTTTGTGCGTCAGTGCTAAGCCCTTTGAAGAAGTCTAGATCACCAAAGCCACCTAGATCATCAGTCCCATGACTGAGAGTAGTGATAGACTTGCCATCTTGATCTGAAATTCCTAGATTTCCTACAGATTCACAGCCAGACCCACTTTCTATAACCTCAACCTTCTCCACAGGGCCGTCTTTGGTGTGCGTTACCACCTTGCGTGTAGTCTTGGTGCAAACGGAAACTGACTTGGAGAGGGAAGAATGGGATGTAGAAGGGGAACTTGAGTCCATACCTGTGGGGAATTTGCTAACTGTGGCAGCAGATTCTGCAGTGGAACCTTCGGCTTCCAGAGAAAGCTTCATCTGACCCACGTCTCCGAAGAGCAGCCGCTTCTGCTCGGCAGTGCCAGTCCCTGGTCCAGTCTTGTAGATGGAGGGCACCACTACGTCCTTCAAAGGCCTGCTTTTCATGATTCCTAGGGTACTGACAGTCTCCACGCTCTGCACAGTCAGAGCATTCAGATTGTCCATTTGCTTGTCAAGTGTCACATAGCTTTCCCTGTCCACTGTGAACTCACTGTAGCTGGCGCAAGAGCCCTTGCAGGCACGCAGCTTGATGTCAATGTCAACCTTTGCCAAGAGAAAAAGACTAATGCTTTAATAATATTCTAAGAATTCAATACAGACCTGCAGATAAAAACACACAATACTTAATACGTTTTTCAACCTCAATGTATTGACCATGTAAAGTGGTAACTTTTGAATGATATGTTCAAGGACACCAGAATTAAAGCATAACCAGAAGTTCTTCTACCAAGACAAAAGTCCCACCTCGAAAAGGACTATTTGGACATTACATGGATATTAAAAGTTTTCTAACTGAATAATTTATGTAAGTGCTTTAACAAAAACACAAAATTCACATTTTTGCTTCTACTCGTGGACTTCCATTGTTAACGCCTTCCCTTACAAAAGAGTTCTGGCAAACTTGCCGCAAATTTGCCTCTCATTATTTTCACATGCAAATGAGTTTTGCGACAAACTCTTCATTGTTGCCAAAGGTATGCTGCAGGTTCATCAATACCGGTGAAGAGCTGCAAACTTCTGGCAAACATTTGCAGCTAATCGCAAGCTCATTTGCGTGTAAAAAAAAAAATAAATAATGAGAAGGAAATTTGTCAGAACTCTAGATTTTTTGTAAGCGTTACTATAACTGTGCTTTAATTAATGCTTTAAAAAAAGAGTTTAAACAATTTAAATTATTTTCTGTTATTTTTAAGATTATGCCAAAATTGCTGTCACAAGAGCTTAAAGAAATACTCCGGGTTCAATACAAGTTAAGCTCAATAGATAGCATTTGTGGCATAATGCTGATTACCACAAAAAACTATTTTGACTCATCCCTCCTTTTCTTAAAAAAACAAAAAAACAAAGTTGCAGTGAGACACTTATAATGGGAGTGAATGGGGCCAATTTTTGTAGTGTCTAAAGGCAGAAATGTGAAACTTATAATTTTATAAAAGCACTTACATTAATTCTTCTGTTAAAACTTCTTGAGCTGTAAAGTTGTTTAAATCATCATTTTTACCGTCACTTTAGGGTTTCAGGGTTTGTTGACATTACATAGTCATGGAAACAAAGTTGTAAAATTGGCTATAATTTAAAAATCATGTTAACATGCATATTTTTTACAGCTTGGCTGTACTTCTAAAACAATAAGTATTGTAATGTTTATGAACTGACCCCATTCACTTCCATTGTAAGTGCCTCACTGTAATCCAGATTTTTGCTTTTTTTTACAGAAAAGAAGGGGCAAGTAAAAATAAATTTTTGTGGTAATCAATATTATGCCACAAATGCTGCTGATTGAGCTTAACTTGTATGGAACCCAGAATATCCCTTTAAGTAGTATAGAACATTCCTTTTACCAGATTTTGTTGACATGTCCTTTTATTTCCACATGTCAAATTCTTAGAAACCACTGAATTTACATAAAAAAGAAGGGACCCACATTTATTAGGTGGCCTTAACTATTATGTACATAACCATTTGATACAATGTACTTATTACGTACATACATGTTGCTGCATTGTAATTACATTTAAGTTAGTTACATTTAAATACATTTGTAGTTACACTGTTAACTATACCCCTAACCCTAACCCAACCCTTACCTCAAAACCTAACTCTAACTCTAACCCCTAACCCTAACCCTACCCTTACTCCTAAACCTTCTCGTACCTCAACCTCAGTAGCAGAAAATGTGGGAATTTTGCAGAGCAATATGTAGTTACACAGTAAAGACATAGTCTTGTATGTATTTAATGCTAGTACATAGTAGGCCACCTAATATAAAGTGTGACTGAAAGATGCAATGGAAGTGAACGGTGACTGAGGCTGTCATTCTGCCTAACATCTTCTTTTGTGTCCCATGGAAAAAAGAAAGTTATATGGGTTTGCAACAACATGAGGGTGAGTCAATGATGACAGAATTTGCAATTTTGGGTGACCTATCCCCTTCGAAAACAAATGAAAGTTTTTATTAATTAATTTTTTTGTTTTTTCTCACCTCCAGTCTCTTCATTACAACAACTTGATTCTTGACCTGTGTTTTTAGAGCTTCCAGTAACCTGAGTTGACGGTCAATTTTAATCTTTATCTCAGAAATCCTCTGCCTCAGCTGTTCGGCCAATGACGCATACCTGTTATCATTACCTAACAAGATGGGGAATACTTTTTAATACATCTGTTTTCTAAAAATACTTCAACTTTCAAAAATAAACGTAATCCATTGGCATGAATCAAGACGATCAAAACTTACTAAAGATGCTTTAGTTATTGTTTACCTGCGTCAGAGGTCAACCGTTCTCTCAGGTAACTGTAAGTCGTTTTGGACATGTGATCAGCCGAGGTGTACAGTTGCCTTCCCTCGTTCAGGAGACGACGAATCTTCTCGATCTTCTTGAGGATATCGTGGTCAGCTTTGTCCATGAGCCCTTGAATTCGGCAGCCAGATGGACATTTGCTTCCCTGAAGAAATTAAAGGGTGTTTGCATTCTTTAGCAAATTTATGTAACTGTTTAATTCTAAAAGAAACCCTTACCTTGAAACTCTAACCCAATTTTATTTTAGTAGCAATAACTTTGCATACCCACTCGTCATCTGTACACATAGGCCATTCTTTTGTCTGACAGGTTTCTTGTGCCTTGTAGCCATGCTCAATAGGACGGCCACCTCTCGGGTCTACAATAGTATCCCCTGACTAAGAGAGAAAGAGAGAGGGAAAACCACTACTTTAAGTGTGCAAACATATTCTGACCAATACATGAAACATGGGTTGACAAAAATGGAGAGAAATTGAGTAGAAATGACAATAATTGTTGCGGTAAAGTTGAATGGACGGAAACAAATATTTTATAACACTGATGACATTTTTTTCATAAAAATATAAAACTTATTAAAAACATTATGTGTACTACTATGATTAGTTAAGGAGACTATTAATTATGGATTGACTATCATATACTATTACCTCTTTAATACATAAAGAGGAATTCATTTATAATTGCCTGAGGTCTGGCAACAATTTCAGCACTTTCAATACTTACAGTATATATCCCTTATAAAAAAGAACTGTGGTAAAGTAAAAGTATCAAATAGTAATACAATTTTACTTTAACATATACCTTGGTATTGAATGATATTGGTACCCTATTGTATTCACACAATACTCCAAGGTATTTTAAAAAATGCCCAAATGTTGTAAGTGTGTTCATTTATGATCCTTTTTTGTTGATTTGTGAAGTCACTTACCAAAGCAGAGGACAAGAATGCAACCAAGCAGAGGAGAAAGTGTGTGAGCTTCATGGTGTCTCTGTGCAGAATACAGGCCAACACTGCTCATATTTCCCATATGAACCCTAATGATTGATCAACAAATTGACTCATTATTGACCACAGTCACTGTGTCCCCAGCCCCCACATTTAGAAAACACTGAAAGTACACACTCTTTGGACAAACTGCCTGTCCTTTCCAGAAACACAGAGAGAGACAAACACACAAATTACACAACTCTCAACCGTTATCAACTGGTTTACGGGAAACACTGTGTACATGCTTGTCAAAGAACTGATACTCCAGTATGACTTCCCTTAAAGAGCTAGTAGCACATTTATGATATACATGGATGATCCTTCAGTTAGGAGCCCTTTTGATTACTTAATTGATATCCTCTAATTGTTTCATGTTTAACAATTTATCACATATCCTAAAACAAAGGTGTGATCATGGCATTGATTACCATTCAAATATTAGCACTTTTGGAGAAAATTATAACTTTAAACATAGAAAAATAAAATGAAATTAATTGTTTCTTTAAGGAATAACAAGTTAAGCTCAGTCAACAGCATTTGTGGCATAATTACCACAAAATGTTTTGACTCGTCCTTGCTTCTATCGCTATGTCCTCTCCCCTGACTGACACTGAGGTCTCTAAACTCCTACTCTCCAACCACCCCACTACCTGTCCCCTTGGCCATATTCCTTCTTCACCTTCTCCAAGCCATCTCTCTGTCTATCCTACCTGCACTCACACACATAATTAACACAGCTCTACTTACAGGGATTTTTCCCACTACATTTAAGCAGGCTTGAGTAGCCCCACTTCTTAAAAAAACAGCACTTAACCCCACACAAGTAGAACACTACAGACCAGTCTCTCTCATCCCATTCATGGCAAAAACTTGAAAGGGCAGTTTTCAAACAGATATCTGCCTATCTCTCGCAGAACAAGCTGCTGGATGACAGTAAGTCAGGCTTCAAAAATGGACATTCCACCGAGACTGCCCTGATGTCAGTCACTGAGTTGCTGAGACAGGCGAGAGCTGGATCAGATCATCTGTCCTGATTCTACTGGACCTTTCTGCAGCCTTTGACACAGTCAACCCTCAGATCCTACTGTCCACCCTCTCTTCTCTGGGCATTACAGGAACTGTGCTTGGCTGATTTAAGTCCTATCTCAGGTTGGTCCTTCAAGGTAGCCTGGAGAGGTGAGGTGTCCAAGTCACAACAGCTCCTGTACTTACTGGGGTACCTCAGGGCTCAGTGCTTGGACCACATCACTTCTCTATATATACAACATCACTGGGACCCTTTATTCAAGCACATGGGTTCTCTTAGCACTGCTACACCGATGACACAGTTCTACTTGTCTTTCCAGCCCAAAGACACCGCAGTGACTGCTCAAATCTCGACCTGTTTGGCAGACATATTGGCCTAGATGAAGGAACACCACCTGCAGTTTAACCCAGCGAAGACAGAGCTCTTCGTCTTTCCAGCCAAACCTGCTGTTGAACACAACATCACCATCGATAACCAACTCAGTTTCACAGACCACATCTCAAAGACAGCCCGATCATATAGATTTACACTCTACAATATCAGGAAAATAAGACCCTTCCTCACTGAACATTTCACACAACTTCTTGTTCAGTCACTTGTCATAACTTGACTGGATTACTGTAACGCTCTCATTGCAGGCCTCCCTGCATGTGCAATTAGGCCCCTGTAACTGATCCAGAATGCAGCAGCACGTCTGATCTTCAACGAACCAAAGAGAGTGCATGTTGCACCACTCCTTGTCTCTCTTCACTGGCTGCTTGTTGATGCATGTATCAAATTCAAGGCTCTGATGCTGGCATACAGAACAGTCACTGGGTCTGCTCTAGCATACCTAAAATCATTTCTGCAGAGCTACGTGCCCACTAGAAGCCTCCGGTCAGCTAGTGAGCAGCGCCTTGTTGTACCAACGCAAAGAGGCACCAAAACACTTTCCCGAACTTTCACTTTCACTGTACTTCATTGGTGGAATGACCTTCCCAAATCCATCCGTGAAGCAGACTCACTCTCTGTCTTCAAAAAATGGCTAAAAACATATTTTCCATGAGCACTTAACCATGCACTCATTTAAAAAAAAAAAAAAAAAAAAAAAAAAAATAAATAAATATATATATATATATATATATATATATATATATATATATATATATATATATATATATATATATATATAATTATAATAATTATATATTCTTGTTGCACTCTAATCTGTTTTGGATACTACTATTCTGATGCTAGTGAAACTTTGTAATGCAGCACTTTTTGTACTGCTCTCTCCTTAAAATGAATCGCTTATGATGTATTATTCCTCTTTTGTAAGTCGCTTTGTATAAAAGCATCTGCCAAATGAATAAATGTAAATGTTAAGCAAAAATCAAGGTAAATGCTGAAATGTGAAGTTTATAATTTTATAAAAGCATTTAAATTAATTCTTCTGTCAAAACTCATGTATTATTTGATGTTTAAAGTTGTTTTAGGGTTTTGGGATTTGTTGACATTACATCTTCATGACAACTAAGTTGTAAAATCTGTAAAACAGAAAATATTATTATACGATTTTATCACACTGTTAGCACACATACTGTTTCTGTCTTGTGGCTATATTTTTTAAAATAGTGAGTATTTTAACATTTACGGATTGGTCCCATTCACTTCCGTTGTAAGTCACCCAGAACCCAATTTTCCTTTTTTTTTTTCTTTTTTTTTTTGATTGTGCCATAAATTCCCTATATATATATATATATATATATATATATATATATATATAGGGAAAACACAATTGTTCTCTAAAATACTTGGCATGATAGAGAAATATGAATGGGATGAGCACAAAATTCTGGTTAATTTAACTTTTCAACACTTTTAAATGTAAAAGTAAAAGCTATGCTTTAAAACTTACATTATTATTTTAATTAATGTATATTTTTTTTTAAATGCATGTTTTTCCTTAACATAAGAAAAGTTCCCCTAATAGATGAATCACTCATATATTGTTGTAAGTCAGTATCATAGCAGTGAGTAAATTATGTTAGGTGAGGGTTACTGAAGAAACCAGAAACCAGAAACCACAGAAGCCAAAAACATTGATGGCAATAAAGACAGATGTGTGCCACCATGTGCCTTCAAAAAAAAAAAAATAATAATAAAAAAATAGCATTTCAAAGCTTATAGAAATGTATAGTATTTTCTTAATGTGTTATATCTGAATATCTGTAGCATCTATAGGGTAGAGGACAAATCATTGCTTACTGACTGATTCAACAAGGTTACATTTCATTGCATTTTTGCTATAAGGGTGAATTATCACAGTCTGTGATTTGCACAATAAAAGCATGAAGTACAGCCACTTGAGCTTAAATAAGAACGCATGGAGGAAATGGGTGGGAGCCCATGTTTATGAGGATCATTTGAAAGACTGTGCTTTTTTATTACAAATCAAATGTTTATTTTAAGCTGTTTTAATATGGTGATGGGCAGCTCTTAGCTGCCATTGCACAACACCAATCACTTCACCATAGTATGCATTATTTATGCTCTTCCCCTTACAAAAACTGACCATGTTTCCATAACTGATACCACTGTAAGAACATAACAATTAATATGGGATCATTACTATGTTACTGCCACAGTATCACAGTTTTTTGTTTTGTTTTTGTTTTGGTTTTGGTTATTTTCATCGATCTAGTACCAAGTTATCATAGTTTTATTTTCGTAGCAATAACTGTAGTCACTGTAGCATTTTGGCAGACACTTGCTAACATTGTACATTTTTTTTGTAGAGGTCATCATTATTCTTGGTGTACAAAAATAACAGTAACACCTTAAAATATTTGGTAACATTAGATATCTATATCAGTTGCATGACCTAACAATAAACAATACTTTTCAGCACTTATTAATTTTGGTTGACGTTAATTTCAACATATAGGCATAATAATACATTTCTAAAATTAAACGTTGTGTATGTTAACATTAGTTGCTGCATTATGAACTAACATGAACTAACAACATTTAGTTTTTTTTTAAATTCTTTTTAAAAGTTGTAAAAAAAAATGTTGTTCATTGTTAGTATGTATATTGTAAAGTGCTACAAATATAAATATGATGATGATGGTGATGATGATGATAATAATAATAATAATAATAACAGTTTTATGGCATAACACATGGTAATACTGTACATACAATACTTTGAAACATATCATTATATTTCAAAGTACTTGAAAGAATACCATGGTGCTAACATGCTACATGTCCAAAAACATAATGAAGATGGCTGGGACGAAATGTTGTGTTAACTGATAAGTAGGAACCATAATAACACGATTTTGTCCTACACGGATGACACTGTGTGTAGTGCGAGAATGTACCTTTAGCTTTTGACAGATCAGTTTTGTTGTAAGTTTATAAGAGTCTGTG